>NC_025997.2:44430839-44530192 GCF_000442705.2 Elaeis guineensis
GGCTCTTTATCTACCTAAATTATTTTCTCTTGCTTCTAATGCTACAAAATGCTTAAAATGGTGAAAGAAATTGCAGATTAAATAGCGGATCAAACGTGAAATCAAAAAACGAGAAGAACAGAAGAGAGGATCCGAAATTTGCAAGAAAAAGCCTGAGATCAACGAAAAATCCAAAAAGAAAAAGAGAGAGGATCCACAATATACCAGAGAGAGTGTGAAAGAGAAAAGCAAGAGCTTTCAAGGAGAGAATTCTTCACGCCTATTGTTTCAACCTTGATCTAGAGATTGTTTCAAAGCTTTCAAGAGATCTTCAATCAACAATCAACCTCTTCTCAAGCATTCAAGCGTTCATCCACTTTGAGAAAATCCGAAAAAGAGGTTCTTCATTTGAGTAAAGCTTTTATTGTTATATTCGCTCATTTAAGGAGCTGTTATTGTATTAATCTGTGCTCAAAATTTTCTAACTCTTTGTGAGTTTTTGTTCTTGTTTTTGGAGGATTTTCAAAACAAGGAAAGGTTGATCCGAACCTGAAATTGGAGTGTTTTGGGTTTACTTGTACCCGAAAAACAAGTGATCTAGCTTGGGATAGCTAGTGTCGGAGTTTTCGACGTTTTGTATTTGGGTTGAATACAAAGGATAGTGGATTGAAATTCCCAAATAGGATCTTGGAGAGTGGATGTAGGTGCAAGGTTAGCACCGAACCACTATAAATCCTTGTGTTTGTGGTGTGCTTTATCGCTTCACTTTATTTCTTTATTATATTCTTGCATTTCTGCTTTAAGTAATTATTATTGAATTAAAGTCTTTGTTTTGTTCTTCATAAGTAATCTGTTGGGCTTAAAATTTTTTAGAAACCCAATTCACCCCCCCCTCTTGGGTTGCATAGCTGGGCAACATAAATCAATTTAGATGAGATCTAAAAAGATTTATGATTTATTTTTTGATTTAATATCTAATATTGATCTGATATTAGAGAAGAATGTGATGTTTATGGTCTGATTTAGATGAGATCTAAAGTAGTGATCAGATCTGAAGTGATTTAGATTAGATTTCTGCATGCTATATATATGATATGTAAGATTAGATATACTAATAGTCTAGTACTCAGATTGTGCATCAGCAGACCTTTCAGTCATGAGAGCAAGTAGGGTTTAAAGATCTTCTCTTCGTATTTGATAGAATTCTCTTATGACGTGTAGGGGTGCCACTGTGATATTTCATGAAGAAGAACCACGAAGAGAAATTATATGTGATTCATGTTTTAGATTTAAATCCTATGATGCATATGTTAGATATATATTTTTTGAGATGGAATTCTCTTATGACGTGTAGGGGTGCCACTATGATATTTCATGAAGAAGAACCATGAACAGAAATTATATGTGATTCATGTTTTAGATTTAAATCCTATGATGCATATGTTAGATATATATTTTTTGATTTGTTTTGAATCTAGAAATTTATATATGTGATATATATATATGTTTTGTAAAATTCATATCTGAAACTTACTTTCTATAAAACCCTATATTTGAAATCTTAGGATCTGATCTGAAACACTGAAACTATTTATGCAAAATATTCTGACATGAAATTCAGCAAGAAGTTGTTGGTTAGCCTACTGAGTCAACTCAATTTGATTGGAGTCAACTCGAAATCCTTTCGAGCCGGCTTGGTTTGCTAATGAGCCGACTCGATTTTATAAGCCTAAAAATTAGTTTCTGTGTTGAGTCGACTCAATTGTGCGGACTTAGAAAATTATTTTTTGTTCATCTCAAGGTGAGTCGACTCAAACTTTTAGATAGAATTATTTTGCATAAATGCTAATGTACAAGAGTTTACATTTGAAATTATTTTATTCTTCTATACTTGATTAAGAATTAAGAGCTAAAACTTTAGATCTAGAATTATGATTTAAAGATGTAAAGACATTATATAAAATATGGGGCTATGGGTTAGACCTAGGATTAGAATCAAATATGGACTAAATTGAGAAATTGACTAAATCTAATTAAAAGTTGATTAGATTAGATCAAGTCTTCTCTAGATCATACTCAATAGTTATAGTTGATCAAAGTCCATGAGTTTGATTACACCAAATGGATCGATCGTGGCTCAGTGGTCGGATCTGAGACTTTAGGCAGACCAAATCAAAACTGATAAATCAATTGGTGTCTAAGATAAATTTGACAATATTACTATGATAATATGATCAGTGGTTTTTAGTTGACAGTCTATTTACCTATCCATTTTGATGTTGTCTAAGGCAAGCCTTGACAGATCCTCCCACCGATCTCACTTATCTAGCAAATATGGTCAATCAACTTTTGATTAGATTGCTAAGTGATTCAAGTTAACCCATACCAACTAGGTTAGTCAGTCATGTGGATGAGCTGACTAATTAAGGTGTGACTTGAACCCACTTTGTCCACTCATGACTTGGTGAAGTCAATGGAAGGATCTTAGGTTAATCAGTGTGACTGGTTTAGGTGAATCTTAACCAGCTTAGTCTCTAGTCCTCTTCAAAGATTTGGTGAAGTCAGTGGGAGGATTGTTGATTGCTGGTTAATCTGTTCTCTTAAATATTTAACCAAATCTTCTAAATTAATAGGTCCATAAAATAAGCTAGTTATGGAGATAACTATATCATAGCCTCTTATTAAGTTGGGTGATAATGGATCTATTAGTTTCATAATCATTGGAGGCCTAAAGGCCTGGTGCTTAACAACTAGCTGAAATTATTATTCATAATGTGATAACTCAGTTATGTCTCTCTGATGGGTGTTCAGATTGGTCGGTCAAAGTTGGACCTGATCATTTGTTAGTTAGATGTACTGTGTTTAATCATGTTAATGGTTGGACCAAACCAGGACTTACAGGGATGGCCAAAGCCAACTAAAAAATAATCTGGAATAAAATAAATTACTAGAAGTTATTTGGAGAAACAATTGATTGAGAACCTACTCATAGATACACATGGATAGACCGGTCAAAGTCAGACTCATGTGTAGTCTGTGTGGATTCTAGTATCTACTAAGGAATTAGTGTAATTTCTCAAATTAGAGATAGAGGCTACCAATTTGTATAAAATAGTGAAAAAATCTTTAGACTAAAGTTCAAGTCTTTAAGATTAAATAATTCATATATAATAGGTCATATATTTTTTTCAGTAATGGCTAGTAAATTATCGCTCCGCTCACTGTTAGACAAAGACATGCTTATAGGACCCAACTTCGATAGATAGTATTAGAAGTTGAATAGTATTCTTTGGCTAGAACTGGCTAAGAAGCTTAAAGCAGACCAAAGTCAGGCAGAGTGCTTCTTTTGTAAGAAGCTGGATCATTGGAAGAGGAATTATCCTCAATATCTTGGTTCTTTTGATCCGAACAGGCTAAGAAGAGAAATCAGTAAATGGTTGCTGGTCAAGATAGTTATATGATAATTCTTTATAATTTTTTTATTTGTGATACTATTACCTGGATATTAGATATCAAAAGTCTAATTTATAATGTGTTGCAAAGACTTTAGGTTAGTAGAAGGTTTGAAAACAACGAGAGATTCCTGAATGTGGGAGATAGAAGTTATATTCCAGTCTTAGCTTTAGGAATTATTAAGCTTGTTTTCAATTTCATTATTGTCATTATAAGTGATTGTCACTATTGTCCAACCTTGTTGATGAATATAATCATTATAGTTTATCAATAAAGAATGATTATTGTGATGTCATTATGAATGATACTACAATAATATGTGGACAATTGAGAAATAATATTTATACACTATCATAGTCTGTTAGTGTAATGTACACATCTAGCAAACACTCAAGATTAGATAATATCATGGATGCCTACTTTTGGCATTGTAGGCTCAGTCATATAAATAAGAATAGGATGAACAGGTTAGGTAAAGAAAAAATCCTTGAAGTTGATGATTGTAAATCATTACCGACCTGTGCATCCTGTCTTCTTTGAAAGACGACCAAGTCATCTTTTACTGAAAAGAATGAGTGAGCCAATGTTACTCTGAGTCTAGTACATACTGATGTATGTGGATCCATGAACAAGAGTACCAGAGGAGGATATAGTTACTTCATTATTTTCACTGATGATTTATCTAGATATGGGTACATCTATCTTATGAAGAATAAGTCTGAATCATTTGAAATGTTCAAATGATTCCGTAATGAAGTAAAAAAATTAACTAAGAAGAGTATTAGAACTCTTCGATCAGACTAAGGAGGTGAATATCTTTCCAATTAATTTTTGATATATTTAGAAGAGAATAGAATTCTCTCACGATGGACAACTCCTGGAACACCATAACACAATGGAGTGTTAGAAAAGAGGAATCAAATCCTATTAGACATGATTTAGTCTATGATAGGGTTTGCAAGTCTGTCAGTCTCTTTTTGAGATTATGCTCTTGAGATTGCTTGTTGTATTCTGAATAAGGTTCTAAATAAATTAGTCACAATCACTCCACATAAGATATGGACTGGATGTAGGCTGATACTCTCTCACCTTAGGATTTGGAGTTGTTTGGCTTATGTGAAATGTTTATAGACTAACAAGCTTGGATCCAGGTTCGATAAGTATAACTTCATAGGATATCCTAAAGAAACTAGGAGATATTACTTCTACCTTCCTAACGAATAAATAGTATTCGTGGGTCTTGAGGCATTCTTTTTGGAAAAGAAATATCTTGGAGAAGGAACTGATGCTACTAAGGTTGAGCTTGATGAAGTTCGACAGATAGAAAAAACGACATAGACAAGTGAAAAATATAGAATCAGATTTAATTAGATCAAATCTGAAGTCCATTGTAGAGACATCATAGAAGAGATTTGATAGAATACCATGTCAGTTAGATAGATGCTACGATTTCTAGGTCCGAAATGGTGATCCTGTTGAACTTGATGAAAATAATGAGGATTCGATCACCTATATGGATGTCATGCAGAGATCCGACTCAGATAAGTGGCTTGGAGCCATGAAGTCTGAAGTAGAGTCTATGGAGATCACTGGTGTTTGGATACTAGTTGATCCATCCAAAGGGATTAAACCCATAGGGTACAGATGGATTCTCAAAAGGAAAAGAGGTGCAAGCAGAAAGGTGGAGACCTATAAAGTCTATTTGGTTGCCAAGAGGTATCATCAATGTTATGGTATTGACTATGATGAGATATTTTTTCTATGCCAATATCCAAATTCATTCGGATTAAGCTTATGATAGCGACATACCTAATTTATGAAATCTGACAAATGGATGAAGAGGTGTATATAATACAGTCTGAAGAGTTCACATCCACAGATGATTCTAAGGTGTGCTAGCTTCAAAAATTTATTTATAGATTGAAGTAAGCTTCTCAGAGTTAGAACATACATTTTGAATGTATGACTTCGTTAGGAATGAAGAAGAATCCTGAATCTATAAGAGGGCTAATACTTCTGTAGTAATTTTTCTTATACTTTATGAGGATGACATTCTCTTATTTGGGAATGAGCTCCCAACTTTACAAAGTGTAAAGCTATAGCTATCGTCTTAGTTCTCCATGAAAGATTTGAGAAAAGCATCTTATATCCTAAGGATAAAGATCTATGGGGATAGATCTAAAAGGTTGCTTGGATTATCCCAATCTGCATACATAGACATCGTGTTGAAATGATTCAGCATGAAGAATTTCAAGAAAAATTATCTTATGATAGGTTATAAAATTTCTCTTTCTAAGATGGATTATCCGACAACTCAAGAGAGAGAGCTTATAAGTAGAATCTCGTATGCTTCGATAGTGAGATCTATCATATATGCCATGATATGTATGAGATCGGATATGACATACTCACTACAGGTAATGAGTAGATACCAGTCTGATCCAGATAAAAATTATTGGAAGGTTGTAAGAATCCTCTTTAAGTATTTGAGAAGTACCAAAGATCAATAGCTCATTTACGGAGAATCTGACTAAAAATTTGTTGGATATTGATTCTAATTTTTAGTCGGATCGAGATGATAGTAAAAGTATGTCGGATTGTGTTTTATCCTAAATAGAGGAGTGATATGTTGAAAAAATTTCGAACACCATATTGTAATCGATGCTGTTTGTGAAGTCGAGTACATTGTGGCATTCGATGCTGCAAAGAAAGTAGTTTGGTTGAGAAAGTTCATTAGCAAGCTTGGAGTGGCATCCTCCTAGATGGTCCAATCCTGTGTGACAGCACTGGAGCCATAGCTCAGCCTAATGAATCAAAGTTCCATAAGAGAACCAAACACATTTTGCATCGCTATCATTTTGTTTGAAAGATCGAGGTGATGTCGACTTTCAAAAGATCGATAGAAAAGAGAACTTAACTGATCCATATATTAGAGCCATCGGATTCTAAGAGTTCGATGAACATAAATGAAAGATGGGTATTCGATACTAATCTGATTGGCTTTGTCCAAGTGGGAATTGTTGAAAAATATATATTAAAGTCAATCATCTAGATTGTAGATGATTGAGCTCCTTATATGTATTGAATTATAAATTGATAAAAATTATTTGGCAAATTCATCATAAGGTGAGAATCTTCCTCAATGAACTTCTATATTATGATAAAGTTTTTAGAACTATCTACTAACGGTAAAGAAAGATTTATCATGTGTTCTTAAACTTGTTTGCGACCAAACGATACGATATTACTAGGACGATAACGTTTATCAAGTATAGATCTTTGTGTGTCATATAAGTTAGTTATTCTCTTAACCAAAGAGTATGGAGACACTGGTATGGTATATAGGTGAGATGTAGGAGTTAAGATGGGATTGATCCCTCCATATTATAGGAGTTAATGCATCACTGTGTTTCAATTGAGCAAAACCTTGGTGTGGGTAATCCTTGTGAGGAGTCACAGGATTTGAAAAAGATTAAAACTTAATATGGATGACTATTCCAGGATTGATAGTTAAACCCTAAGTCATCTTGAGCATTAGGATCAAAGGGATGAATTATATGGTAACTATATTTTAGGTTCTTGAATGTTGCTTGGCAATCATTCGGTCTATTTGGACGTCAGATATCGTTGCTAGATGGTCACTTCGATTAGTATAAAAATTTATTTTTATATTATCAACTTAGGTTCGAATCTATGAGATCACACACATTAGAAGTTCGGTCTGATCTGATGGCTGATCGATGATTGAGAATCATTGAAGGGTATAATCATCAATAAATTGATCATTAACCTTGTGCAAAGGTTGCAATTAATAATTTACTAAGAGTTAGTAAATTAGAAAAAAAATTAATTAATAATTAGATTATTAATTAGTTCAATTTGATTGAGTAAAGAAGATTAGATCAAATTTAATTAAATTAGATTCAAATAGGTTTGACCCGATTAGGTTATTAGATGACCTAATCGCTATGGGAGATTAGTTTCTGATTTGATCAGGACTTGGGTTCAATTAATTTTTAATTAGATTAAGATTTTATTGAAGAGATTGGATTCTTAATTTAATTATATTTTCTCCTCTTATTGGGTGCAATCAAATTTGATTTGATTGGAATCTAATTAAAGCAATAAGTGAGAGTCCCTAGGACTGGGACTCTCTCTCCCATCTCCCTTGTGCGCATGCCATAAGAAGCCAAACTTTCTCCACGCTAATCTAGTTTTTAGTATGAAGAAAAATAGCATCTCAATACTTTCTCACATGCCCGCTCATCGCCCCTTATGGATTTAACAGATAAGGAAGTTTTTGAATTTGATTTGAAATAAACTTCCTTTTCTTGATGAGATTGGATCTCATCCTAACTCCTCCACACCATAGCCTCTTTTGTGCAACAAAAGGACTTGCTTTTCACCATGAGAAATGAGATTCCACCATGAAAAATAAAGTGTGGCATTTCTTTTTGGCATGGAATAATTTTTTCATGAGAAAACAAAATGTGGGGTGCGGTTATGATGAGGGGTGGCTTCTAGAGTCCTTTTAGACATGGACTCTTAACTAACCCTAATTGTTAGGGATAAAAGGGAGGTGCTTCTCATGCAAACACTTGGTAGAATATCAAATTCTGAGATGTGGGAAAAATAGGGCCGTGGGTCTTCTTTCTTGGTGTGAGAAGTTAGAGGAGAGGTGTCTCCTCTTAGGACAAGCCTTTTTCTTAATGTAAGAAAGGGTTCTAGGATTTTTTGGGTGAGAAGAGAAAAGTGTTTCTCCCTTCTTCTCCCATCAAAATCTCTTCCTTTTAGATCAGTCACAAAGGGCCTCTACAAGGAGCTAGCACTCCAGAGAGGTTGATCTGATTGTGCTTCGTGTGGATATCTGTAGAGGTTGGATGCATGTGCAGCTAGAAGCAACATACAGTCCCTCGATCTTCGACTGTGGTGATCTTCGACCCATGCTCAGATATAAAAATCAAATTTCTATAATTTATTAGATTAGATCTAATATTTTAAATATTATTTTTAGATTATGCATGCATGTTTTATGTCATAGGATCCATGATTAGACAGTTGTGGATTAGATCTAGTACATGGTAGATTAAATAGTTTAATCTTGATTGCATCCACTGTAATGAAGATTTGATCATCTTTCCTTTGCCCATAAACTACCAGCCTTCATATTGCATTGACCTATGCCTTTAACTTAAAATCAATTAGATGTTAGTCCCTAAGGACTCTCAAGCTCAATAGGACAAGAGACCCCAAGAGTTGGATCGGATTAGGGTTAGTCAGTTTAACTGTTGTCTAGAAAAGTGGTTCAGAGACTACGTCTCGAAGGAAGATGGTTATTTAATTAGTTTCATTTGCTTATCTAGTCAATTTTAATTAGTATCTAAGGAAAGCAACAGGGGGATCCCCACCAACCTTATATTTACCTGGCCAGTTGAGTGGCTAGTCTTTTCTTGGAGTTCTTGAAGATGGCTTTGGAACAGTTAGGAGCTGTCTAGATTTAGGATAACCCTTAGCTAAAATTGATTGTCTAACTTGATTGCTAATCTACAATTTAAATCTAATTAAAATACTCTTCTCTATCATCTCTAGATGTAGGACTCCTATCTCTCCCTCCTCTTCTCTCTTCTTCCATCAAAATAAAATAAAAAAAATCAGAAAAGGATTGTTTTGATCTAGGCCCCTTAATTGCATATCTGAATAATTAAAACAATCTAAGATGGATCTCAACAGTAGATTAGATAAGCTATCTCACAGATTCTATCGTCTAATACCCATCAGATACTCTCTCTATCTATCTTATCTTCCTACGCAACAAGTTTGCCCAATATGTTCGAGCCTCACTCACGATGTGAGTGAATATCCAGTCACACATCAATTTTCTGAGTCTATGTATGAGCAAATTCATCAAGATCAAATCCACATGGCCTATAGACCAGGAAACAACCCATACTTTAATACCTATAATTCAGGTTAAGAGGCTCAATCAAATTTTTCATGGAAACTACAATCAGTGGTTATCCTAATGACATAAGGATCTACTTTCATGGATGCACCTTATTATGACATACCCTACCCTCAATATCAACCTCCTCCAACTAACTATGATCTAACTTTTGAAGAGGAGTTTCAACAAACATTAGACAGAATAGAACACTACAATCAACTTAGCCAACAGACCCTCCTCTATGCAATCCTTTGAAGAACTAGAGAAGCTAGCGCTCATACTCTATCAGGAGAAGGGAAGAAAGTTGCCTAGTCAACCCGAGAGTGATCCTGAGGGATAATACCCAATTAGAAATTTTAATATCCCTATAATTTTTTCTGAACAATCGATGATGACTCTCAAAAATGAAATGATCATAGAACAACCTTGCACAACCAAAAAGATCAATATAGACTATTTGACTGAGGTAGAAACAATTAGGAAAGAATCAAAAAGATGGGTCGAATCAATTCCATCATCACCTTACCTACCTATGGTCCCATTCTCAAGGATCCTAGAATCACCCATTCTTTTTAACAGGAAGGGAGAATAAATTAATGAAATAATAGAATTAATTGAGACTTCTCAAGAATCACAAATGAATAACACAATAGAAGAAACTACACCCATAATTCTTCCTCAGGATTTGCTAAATCTCTGTCAGGCTCATTTCGAGGTGGATGATTGTGATGAAGATGGATATGTTATAAAAAAAAATGACCTAGTAGATATGTCCTATCCCAAAACCACCCCACTTGGGATCGAAAAATATGAGCCACCACCTAGCCCACCAATAGCTCCTTTGTTAGAATCACCAATTGCTCCAAAACTGAAGCCACTTCCTAATGCACCCACTAACATCCTTCCAGAGATTCCTAACCAAGAAGTCCAACTTATAGGTATTCTAAAAGCACATAAACAAGCTGTTAGGTGGGATATATTTGAAATAAGGGATAACGATATTGAGATGTTTATGATTGATTTCTCTATATTTGGCACTACTTTTGGAGATTGTCTCCAAAATTTATTTGTAGTACTAAAACAATGTATAGAGGCAGAGTTAATTTTAATTTAAAAAAAGTGCCAAGCTTTATATCAGGAAGGGAATATGCCAAGACATATTATATCTGAGACTGAGATTGGGGTAGATCAAGCTATAATTGAAAAAATTTTTAAATCATCACCCCCGATCTCGGCTCAGTAAATACCATCCCTTCTTAACTTTGATATTTTTAGACCCTGGTATGGTATGGTTGTTGATTATACTCTATTGATCTAGGCTAATCATTGTAGGATATTCTATGGATATTTTACGGTCATAACGATAAGGCCTTCTGATTGGCCCTATTCTTTTGAAATACTGAAGGACGTACCTGATATTGGTAATCTAAAATTATCAAAATTTGTTAATCTAATATTTGACATAGGATAGGTGAGAATCATAGTGTCCGACTGAAGATGCTAAACTTAGCGCTTATTAGGAGGTAACTCAATTTCTTAGGAATAGTCTTAATAAAAGTCTGATTGAAGATATTAAACTTAGCACTTGTTCGGAGGCAATCCAAACTTTTTATTTTTTCTAACCTTTGCTCTAGTGATTTTTATTTTTTTTAGGAATAATAGACAACTCCTTATGGAAGCATTTGGCAATACATGTGCACACCTAGTCAGGTGACATCTCTACTTATCTTATTTACGTGTCTTTATTTTAGTTTTTCTTACTCCATTGAGGATAATAAAAATTATGTTGGGGGTGAGAGTAATAAAAAAAGAAAATAAAATCTTTGAATAAGTGAGTATTTAGTGTTTAGGCACACGATTATCCTAGAATTGAGTTGAATCAAGTAAATTTTAAAACAACAATTGATGTTCATCTAGAAAATTCTTGAGACACTAAGGGATCAAGTATTAGAAAAATCTAATAAATGGTTAAATCTAGAACATAAATCATTTTAGCATTTTTAACTCTTCTTAGTAGAATCAAAGAAGAGTTTACTTTTTATAAGCATAAGTAAAGTATCTATACATTCCTTCATAAAATATAGAAAAATAAGAATAAATTCTAAGTATTTTTCACTAAGTAACCAGGCCTCTTTGTCTCAAGAAGCATTGAGTATTGCATTAAAAAATGAAAAATATAAAAAAAATTATTCTTTAAAAAAAAGACAAGTTCTAAATATTGGTTTTTCATGGAGTAATCGGGCCTCTTTGCCTCAGGAAGTATTGATGTTCGCATCAAAAAGTGGACAATGTAAAGATGCCTCTTTCAAAAAAAATATATAAAAAAAAAAGAGAAAGAGAGAACAAGAGCTACTTTGCACTTGCTTATATTAAAGTAGACAATTTGGAGATAAAAGTAGGAATTGATCTAGAAAAGGCTTAGAAATAAATTTTGTTCTTTATTTAACCACCATATTAGTGAGTATTAATACCCCTATGACTTATCTCAACAATGTTCTTCTGAATGTCAATGGACTATTTAAAAAATTACTTGATAAAATATCCATTTCAGAGTATGATGGTATCTAACACTAATTTCCTTCTTTACTCGAGGACGAGCAAAGCTCAAGTTGGGGGGTGTGATAAGTATAATAAATATTTCAATAAAAGTATCAAAATATATATTAATTAATTTTTATTCTTTAAAAATTGATATTTTTGCTTGTATTTTGTAAGAAAGATGATCGTCAATGCAAAGAGCCTGATTCATAGGGTAAAAGAAAGAAAATTAGAATCAAAATGGATCCTGAACGAAGCCCAAAAGGTAAAAAGGAAAAAAAAGAAAAAAAACTCAAAATAAGCCGTGCGGTCCATGCATGGTGCACAAAAATCGATCGTGCAGTCCGTGCATAGCTTATCAGAATAGGAGGCATGGCTCACATGCAGTCCATAGACCGTGCAACGTCGGGTCTATACACGGCTCATGGGAATAGGTCACTCTATCATTATCGCAGCGCATGGGGCAGCCCTGATACTTGTGCACAATCCGATGGCTGAGGCGACATGGAACACCTGATCGGATAGCTGGCAGGGCTCCTTCCCATATCCAGCGATAGTGGCCCATGACAATGCACGATCTAATGGCTTGAAAATATCTAGGGGTGCGATCGGACAGACAGGGGAGTTTTCAATTGAGAGAAGAAGTCTGGGAGGGTTATTTGCACGATCCAACAGTTGCGGTTCAATCTGGGGAAAGATCTGATGGTCAGAAATGATGCCGACCTAATCTGGGCATTGATAAGCTTGATTTAGGCCATTAAATCATGATCAAATGACAGGCATGGGTTGAGGCATTTGAACATGAGTGAAAATCCTCTCATACTTGATTTCAATCGGGATTTTGCTCTATAAAATAGCCAGACTGCGACAACAGAGAGGACCGAGAGCAGGTAGTAAGCTGTAGGTAGCCATAGCAAATTGTATTTTTTTTTTTATTTTAGATTTTGTTCTAGGTATTGAAGGGAGAGTGGAGAAGAAGATTACTTCAGAAAGAGGTGTTGTGATAGGGTTCTAAATGTTCCAAAAGATGTATCCAAGAGCCATGCTTGGCTAAGATATAGTCTGTAGGAGAGTACAGATGTCCTTACATAATTTTATATATTTATTTTTTATTCTCTGCAATAAATGAAATACTTTAAGGTTCTATTCACTTCCTTTTATGCTTGATTCCTGAATAAATTATCTATAGGTGGGATGGATCATGATCTTGACAAGATATGGCCCATGCTCAGCAAAAATAATTTATTCTAAGATTTAATAGTTACATAACCTGTTAGGATCTGTACAATCTAATCATTTGATAGCCTATACTTATGGGACGGGCCATGATCTTGACAGGATATGGTTCATACTTAGCAAGATAGCCTATACTAAGGATTAGATTATAAGATTTCTAATCAATTATGAACTTTGATTGCTTAGATTAGAACAAATATCGGAATCTATGTTTATGTTCATCTAGAAATCTGAAGGCATCTTTTTATCATATATATCCCTCAGTTTCATCTTTGATTTAAATTAGTTAGTTTTAATTAAAATATTACAAACTTTTAAGAATCAACCTTTCTCTTTTGTTTAGTTAATTGCATCTCAGCCCTATGTTCCTCGTGGATACGATTCTGACTCATCCCATCTATATAGTTTGAGTTAGATTTATTTTTGACTATCTACAACAGTGATCATAAGTGCCGTGATTTCTTTCAAAATTTTTTTTCCTTCGTACATGAGCACTGTGGGAAGGGGAGGGGATGGGATGGGGATGCGCATAGGTGCCTTGGGTCCTAAAATTTTGCTGTATTTTTTCTCCCTCACTGCAACGCTTCTTATTCCTTCTTGTAATCCATACTCAAATGTTACTCTCACTCATTTGTAATTATTTATTCATAATTTTAATAAAGTTCTGGGTGGCTCTCAGCCTCCCTTAAATTTTTTTTTTGAAAAAAATAGAAGAACAAGAGACAATAATGGCATAATGGGGTTCCACACGATAATTTCCCATCTTGTAGGACTGTCGATCGATGCCGCTGTGGCTCCTCGACCTCGGTACCCCTCCATTGTGTGTGCACGTGTGTGCTTGTGCATGCATGTGTCTAGAGTCTCCCCACATGTCTACGCCCCCTGCCCCCATGGCTCCGCTCACCTCCCGCACCCCAGTGCCTGTACCCCACCCTCCTAGGAGTCCCCCCACCCATCCATACCCCTCGCCCATCCCCCCAGCTACGCACACCCCGGTGCCCGCACCCCACCCTCCCCCAACCTCATGATGCCCCCTGCAATTCCATGCGCCACCCCATGATGCCCCTATGGCTCCACGCGCCACCCCGCGACACCCCATATGGCTCAGCATGCACCCCACCTCCCCCACCACTCCCCCCCGACCCCAGCACCCACACTCACACCCCCCTGTAACTTCCCTTGTGGCTCCACATAAACACCCACCCTCCTGCCCCGATGCCCACACCCTACCTCCCAGGACTTCCCCTATTGCTTCGCGCACACCCCCACCCCCACCCCAGCACTCGCACCCCACCCCACCTTTCGCACTCCTCCCCGATGACGTCCCTCAACTGCTACGCTCACATCCCCCGCACCCCCCATTCCCCGCACCCACCTGCTGCTCCTCCACCCTTGATCCCTCCCCACCCCTCCCCCACCCAACGTGCCTGCGAGTCCTCCACCCATGCCCCCGATCGAAAAAAAAGCTGATGAAAGGTGTTACGGTTGTATTCTGAATACCTCAGATCTGGCATGCTGTTATTGATACCTCTGATCAGTGGGCTATCTACACAGTCACCGACCCAAGCACAGCATTGAGGTACATAGAGTAGAGCTATTTACCTCTGATCTATTGCATGGGTTATTTGCCTCGGCCAGTCTTCCATAGCTTTAGCCGATCAGCTCTCGGACACATGCTACAGCTGTCCCCCCTGAATGGATGGGCTCAAGCATAACCAATCCTCTGATTTTGTGGGAGCGATTGAGGGCTGAAATATCTTGCCCGCTATGGCATGTTGAACGGTCTTGTAATTTTGAGATTGCACGATTTCACAACTATCCAACCGACTATCCGACGATATTCTTTATAAATCACCAAATCCTTGAAAACCAAGATAAGTGAATCAATCCCTCTTCGAAAACTCGTTATTGCTTTTTTTATTCTCTGAATCTGACTTGAGTGTTGAAAGATTCTTGCAGGAACAAAAACCTCCTACTCGGACTTCTTTTGCAGGTCACTCCAGTACTCTCTGCATAAGGATCAGGCATTTGCCTTCCGACCTAGCCGAAATGAGCAGCAACAAATAGAAAAAGGGTCTACTTTTTGTAACATGCCACAAAAAAGAACCACCACTAGACAATTGAGGTGATCTACACCTCTCAAACCTTCGTCAGTATTAGAGAAAACTATGCACCAGCATCACAACAACCGACCCCTCTACATGAAAGAGGGCTCAGGCCTATTTTTTGGGAAGCCAAGTGAGCATGCGATGGTGCCATGTAAGATTTCTTCATAGCATTTCAACGATGCCTCTTCTAGAAATGAGGAAACTCATGCCAGTAGCGAGGCCTCTGAGTCACCATCACCACCAGCACCGTCACCTCCACCGACTGCAAAGATAAGCGCAGATCGGTTCAATGCATCGGTCTGATGGGTATACGCCTGGACCATTGCGATCCATATGATGTGACGGAACAACGATATGCGATGGGAGATGCATCTTGCTCCCGTGCCCATGTCAACCCCGACCTCTATGTCACAGTGCCTACCACCTACTTCTACGAAAGGTGGGGGAAATCAATAAAGCAAGGAAGAAGATATAAAAAGTTCTCGATCTTTGAATTATTTTTATTTATATTTTTAAAATTCTTGAGCAGGCTCTCTGCTCAAACAGGGAAGGAGATCATGATGCTCAAATAAAAAATGAGACCATAAAAGGTTTTCAATTTCTGAATCCAAAAATAAAATTTTTGGAGGGCTCCAAATAAGAAAGGATATCACAATATCTAAAATTATTGTAGACTGAAATCCAGCAAAAGAGGAGATTGTTGAAATCTCTCAAGTTTTTATAACTCAAGATTTTCTTGGTAAGAGATTTTTGAATCTCTATCTAATATTTTATTTTCTTTCTTACTGTCAGGACTATAGGACCATGGGCATCCGAGCCAAAGATCATGTGCAAGCCAAAGCAACAAAAAGAAAAAATTTTTGGTGGAGGGGGTTTGTTCTCCCTCTTGTCACATCCCATCATCAGTGACGGCCAAAAAGAAAGAAAAAAAGAGAGAGAGAGAAGGGAGAAAAGAGGAAGAGGGCCCGAAGTCTCTCCTGCATGCGTACCCACCAGATCAACGGTCCCGATTCCTCCCATGCACCAGCGCCACCGATGCCGGGCCTGGCCAGGTCGGCAACCTCAGGCCTCTTCAACCCATGCCAAGGCTGGCATTGGCAACCTTATGACTCCCCCACACATACTTTGCCTTTGTCAAGCAGTGTTGGAGCCTTCATCCATGGCGGGGTCTCTGGATCGATGGTGCCGAGCTCGCTAGATCCGAGCTCCCTGCTTGTGCCTCCCTTTTGTTAGTGCTGAGGAAGCTCTCCTATGAACAACATCTGACATCACCCTTCGATCAAGCTCCTAGAGTTCACTCTTTGAGCTCCCTCCATAGGTGTTGACCCCTTAAATCTGAGATTTCAAGGCCACCCCTTTCGAGCCTCACCTCCAATGTCGACCTCACTTAGGTCTGACGTTGCCCCTTTCGCCCCTTAGATCTTGGGCTCCGACATCGCCCTACTTGTGCCTCGCCTCCATCGACACTGGACTCACCTACTTACAGCTCCGAGCCCCTTCCATACCTTGCCTCTGATGATGCCAACCTCACCCAGACCTTAGATTCCAAGGTTTCTCCCTTCCTCCTCCGATGGCATCGAGGGGGTCACATGTAGATGGATCCAAGGTACCCCTTCTTAAATCTGCAGTCTCTTTCCTTTCCTCCAACGACCATAAGTGAATCACCACCGACCTTGCCTCATCGATACCGAGCTCACCTAAACTGAGGTACTTCCCACACACACCATGCCTCTATCAGCACTGAAGCCTCCCCAGCTCTCGATGATCTCTCCGAGCTCCCGACGGCATTGAATTGAGGTCCCGAACCCAACAAGGTCACCGATAGAACAACCTTGGGCCCACTACGTTGAGGTCACCTGTGGATGGATCCAAGGCCTCCATGCGAGCAAAAACCCATTTAGATCAAAAATAAGTCGGGTGGGGCAACAAGTCTTTCTCTCAAGCCCTTATTTCTATTTCCTTCTTGCAGGACTGCAGAGCCCCCAAGCGCATGTCTAGGCTGAAGTGAAAATTTGATTAATGTGAAGATCGAAGCTGATCCGAGGCTTGGATGGTGGTAAATCCAAAGTTATCTATGTGGGATGCTCTCCGCTTGTGCGCCTTGCCTCTAATGGCACTAAAATTACCTACAGCTGAGGTTTGGCCTATGACAGTGCCATGGCTACCCATGAGTGGCCCCAAGGTACGTTATATTCATTTATTATGGCCTAGGTAGACAACCTATGGGAGAAAATGTTGGGGCATATGCTGAATATGGACTCACAACATTCTAAGTCAAAAAATGAAGCACAAGAGTGCATGAAGATGGTGAAACATGGCTAATCTAAAGCCAAATTCAGATCAAATGAATCCAGTATCTAGATCAAGGCCAATTCAACCCATCCGCAGTAAAAATCTATGGATCTGAGGCAAAAATCTATAGATTTGAGGTAAAATCTGTGGATCTGAAGCAAAAATCTTCAGATCGAAGAATCACTTGAGATACTCCTTTCATCTGATTCTTAGTCTCAGGAATAGGAGGTAGTGTTATGGTAGTATCCTGAATGCCTCAGATCTG
This sequence comes from Elaeis guineensis, assembly GCF_000442705.2. NCBI lineage: Eukaryota > Viridiplantae > Streptophyta > Magnoliopsida > Arecales > Arecaceae > Elaeis > Elaeis guineensis. The sequence goes on from NC_025997.2 coordinate 44,448,655, forward strand.
GTATGCTGTCATTGATACCTCTGATCAGTGGGCTATCTATGGAGTCATTGACCTAAGCACAGAATTGAGGTACGTAGAGTAGAGCTATTTATCTCTGGTCTGTTGCATGGGCTATTTGCCTCGATCAGCCTTCTATTGCCTCAGCCGATCAGCTTTCGGGCATGTGCTACAACTGTCCACCCTAAGTGGATGGGCTCAAACATAACCAACTCTCCTAATTTTGTGAAATGATTGAGTGTTGAAATATCTTATCTGCTATGGCATGTTAAATGGCCTTACAATCTCGAAATTGCATGATCTCACAGTTATCCAACTAGCTGCTCGATGATATTTTTTATAAATTATCAAAGTCTCGAGGATCAAGGTAAGTGAAGCAATCTCTCTCAGAAAACTCGTTGCTGCTTTTTTTGTTCTCTAAATTTGACTTAAGCATCAGAGGGTCCTCGTAGGAGTAAAAATATCTGGTTTGGATTTTTTTTTGCAGGTCACTCCAGCACTCCTTGTGCAAGGACCAGGCGGATGCGTAAGGACCAAGCATTTGCCTTCCGATATTATCGAAACGAACAGCAACAGATAAAAGAAGGACCTACTTTTTGCATCATCATACCACCAAAATGAGTATCATCTCATCTCTCTAATGATGTCGCCTCCCATCAGACGGGGAGCCAGGCTGCCAGCCAAGCGCAACCACCGATGATGGTGACTCCTCCACCAGCCTAGCTAGCATTGGTCATGGTGGACTAGTTCAACCTGCTCTTTCAGCAAGTTTAAAATTTGATGGTCACTGTTCAAACAGTCCAGACTCTTCTGGTGCCTCCGTCGATGGCACCACAACCTACTCAGACTGCTCCTGCACCTCCCTTGATAGTGCAACTGACTGTTCTCTCGACGGCACCATCGGTGGTGCCCCCACTACAACCAGAGCTACGTGTGTCTCCTCAGAGCCCAGAAAGGAGGCAGACTCACTAGAGCCATCCTAGGATCGAGTAGCCGATCGGGCGGCGATCTCTTAGTCCGTTATTGGGGCATGATTTAACCCCTGATCGCCATTCTCTCTAGTATTTTGAGACCTGCACCATCCGAGATCTTGCCATCGAAAGATGATTTCGGGCACTTGATGAGAGGATAAATGAGAAGATTGAGAATGCTCTTAACAATAACACCTCGGCATTGCCCTATGAGGGATTCAACAGGGAGCCATCTTTTGTTCTGAGGATTATACAGGAGCCACTCCCTCGACGCTTCAAGTTGCCCCAACTTAAGGTCTACGACAGGACTACCAATCTTGTTGATCATCTGAAAACTTTCAAAGTAGCAATGCTCCTCCAGGGGGCATCTGATGTCATTCTCTTTCGAGCATTCCCTCCTACTTTTAAAGGGGCGGCTTGACAGTGGTATTCAAGTTTGAAGCCAGCTTCCATCCACTCCTTTGAGGAGCTATGTTAGTCTTTCATCAGTCACTTTGTCAGCAACCGATGATAGCAAAAGCAGTCTGATTACCTCCACACCATCAGGTAGAAGGAGGGTGAGTTGATCCGTGTCTATGTTAACCATTTCAATGTGGTGACCTTGAAAGTCTACGATCTGGACCAGTCGATTGTGATGACCGCAATGATAGGCAATTTACTGAAGAATGATTTGAAAAAAATTATTGACTAAGACTTATCCTCGAGACTTTTTGGACATGCTTATCCATACGGAAAAGTATGCCTACACAAAGGAGGCATTTACAAAAGAGACCCCTGCCAATTCTATGGCGGCAGGGCAGAGTAAGGAGGGTTCTCCGAGGTGAGAGGGAAGAACTCGCTAGCACTCCCAATCTCCATTCCAAAGATGGAAGAATGGGAGCTTTTGAAATCATCGATCTCAAAGTCCTCAGAGAAGGGATTGACAACCTTCACCTCCTAGGTGTTATACTAACTATACACTTTTGAATATTTTCAGAGGGAAGGTACTAATGGAGATACAAGCTGAGCTGCCTGAGCCTCCAAAAATATGGATGAAACCAGAGCGCCACCGTGACCCAAATAAATATTGCTTCTACCATCGAGAGAATGGCCACGACACTGAAGATTTCATTTAGCTCTGAGATGAGATTGAAAGGCTCGTCAGGCAAGGGAGGCTGAATCACTTTGTTCGAAGGGCGGCACCTCAATGTCGACCTTCAAGAGCTCAACAGCCACCTCCTTTGCCTTAGTAACCATTCCCTCTACCTCAACCATAGCCAGTACCAGTGCAACAGGACAGGCAAGAAACAAGGGGACGGTGATAGTAGAAGATCGACCCATCCGAGAAAAAATCCATATGATAATCGAGGGGTCATCTGGATCAATAGAGCTTCCAAAGGTGAAAAAGTCGAGGCTCGAAGATAAGTGCAAAGATGTTATTACCTCTACTAAGCGGGATGCAGAGGGTGTGCTAGCTTCGCACAATGATGCGGTGGTTGTAATGACGAATATCGCTGACTTTAATGTGCACCATGTATTCATTGATAATGAAAGCTCAGTTGATATTTTGTATGTCTCTGTCTTCACCCAAATGGGCTTTACGCCAAATCAGCTAAGTAGATTTAATATCCCGATTTAGGATTTCTCCGGAGATTTCATAATCCTGGAGAGAATGATCAGGCTGCCCATCATAGTGGGTACTGCACCTAATCGGACGACGATCCAAGTCAATTTTTTGGTAGTCAAGCTTCCTTCAGTTTACAATGCAATCTTTGACCGTCCAAGCTAGTGGACTCTAAAGGTCGTGGTGTCAAACTACCACTTGATGGTGAAGTTTCCAACTTCGAATGAAATAGGACAAATCAGAGGCAATCAGGCCATGGCTCGACAGTGTTTCACTGCCAAACTTCAAGCAGAAAGCCAGCCATCCCAGATAGAGGTCCAACCTGAACTTTCTATGAGGTTGCATGCTTGAGATGATCTGTCTGAGGAATGAGTCCAATCGTTTGAGGATCTTCTGGAGATTTTATTGAGGAAAGAAAATCTCCAGCAAACAGTGAAGATCAGCTCACACCTAGATGAGATAACAAGGGACCGGCTAACTACTCTTTTGCAGGAAACTACAAATCTTTTCGCCTGATCAGCTGCAGACATGTCTGGATTGACCCTGAGGTGATGTCCCATCGCCTGAAGGTGGATCTAACCTATCGGTTGGTGAAGCAAAAGAAGCGAAGCTTCGCCTCAGAGTGCTAGAAGGCCATATTCAAGAAAGTAGACAAATTACTCAAAGCTGGCTTCATCAGAGAAGCAATGTACTCGGACTGACTGGCGAATGTTGTCCTGATCAAAAAGACAAATGAAAAGTGCCACATGTGTATCGACTTCATCGACCTGAACAAGGCCTGCCCTAAGGACAGCTATCTGTTGCCTCGGATAGATCAAATGGTGGATGCTACTTTTGGGTATGAGCTCCTCAGCTTCATGGATGTCTTTTTCAGCTATAATCAGATCCGAATGATGTCTGAAGATGAGGAGAAAACAACCTTTATTACTGACCATGGATTTTATTGTTACAGGATGATGCCCTTCGGCTTGAAAAGTACAGGAGCTACTTATCAATGGCTGGTAGATAAGATCTTTAAAGATCAACTCGACCACAATATGGAGGCGTACGTAGATGATATGCTGGTCATGAGTGCATGCATCTTCTAATCTATGGAATCACTTGAGATACTCCTTTTTCCTGATTCTCAGGCTCAGGAGTAGGGGGTTTGGTTACGGTAGTATCTTGAATGTCTCGGATCTAGCATGTTGTCATTGATACCTCTAATCGATGGGCTATCCACACAGTTGTCGATCCAAGCACAGAACTGAGGTATGTAGAGCAAAGCTATTTACCTTTGATTTGTTGCATGGGTTGTTTGCCTCGGCCAGGCTTCCATAGCCTCAGTCGATTAGCTCCTGGGTACGTTCTACAGCTATCTACCCTGAGTGGATGGGCTCAAGTGTAACCAACTCTCCTAATTTTGCAGGAGTGATTGAAAGTTAAAATATCTCACCCGCTATGGCATGTTGAACGGTCCTACAATCTCAGGATTGCATAATCTCACAGCTATCAAATCAACTGTCTGATGATATTCTTTATAAATCACCAAAATTTCGAAAACCAAGATAAGTGAAGCAATCCCTCTCAGAGAATTCGTTGCTGCTTTTTTTATTTTCTAAATCTGACTTGAACATCAGAGGATCCTTGCAGAAGTGAAAATCTCCTGCTTGGATTTTTTTATAGATCACTCTAGTACTCTCTGCACAAGGATCAGACATCCATCTTTCAACCTAGCCTTAACGAGTAGCAATAAAAGGTAACATGGAGTCTTGGAGACGGGGGTGAGAAAACTATGAAATTGCAGGCTTAATACATGATTTCACTGAAATCACGGATTGCTCTTGCAATTTTAATTGCACCTCAGTCAATTAAAATCCTGGATTGAATCCAGGATTTTAATTTAGCTGACCTTGAAATCGTGGGTTAAACACCACGATTTCAACCACACGGCAACCGCAACCACAGATCTGAAATTAGTTTTGAGACAGGGATAATTTTAAAACTAAATATTAAAAAGTAATATTAAAAAAATCACCCAATTTGTAGCAAGATTGATTGACTGAGATGACTAGATAAATGGAAAAGACAACAACTTATTTATAGGGAATCATCTGAGCGAGGCTTCGTGCACTTGCAATGAAACAAATGGATCTTCAAATAATAGATGTATCAAGTACTCTTTCTTTTGTTTTTGGTAGAAATGCATCAAGTACTCTTTCCGTCTATTCGTTATAGCCAAACCTGACCATAGAAGGCAAAGGTTGAGATTTTAAACTAGGTAATATTTTCACCAGTCATATGCATAAAAAGTTAAAGACTCATGAACAAACTAGCATAGCCCATTTCACTATCTTGGAGTTTGGTGATCATTTGATGATTTGATGCAATACAAACCTTTTTATCACTTATGAGATGTATGAAGGCATGTGACTTTAAAATACATACTCCCATAAATCATTGATTATATATATATATATATATATATATTTTTTTGTATCTCCTTTTATTTTTTTTCGGTATCTCTATGCATGAACCATTGCCGCGGATACAGTCCCCTTGCAACACCTAGTAAGCTTAAGAGCTTGGCATGCTTCCTTTCCTTGCCTCAGCCACATATTCTGTTTCAATTAAGTTAATACACCAAAGTGACCACTTACAATCATTAGGGTTGGCAAAATATGATCTAACGCATTAATTCGATGCATATTCGACTTGTCATAGGCAGATTTAAGTTTGGATTAAATGAATTCAGATAATACATAGATCGATCAATTTAACTTATTCAATATTTAAATCGAATTTAAATTTTAGATATCTAATCCATTTAACTTGTTTGATGTTCAGATTAGATTAGATAACCCATTTAACCTATTTAATCCGTTTAAAACTTATTTAATATATTTAAAATTTTTTTAATTTATTTTTATCTTGCCTAACCCCACATACTTTATCTATTTAATTAGTTAAAAATCCATTTAAATCATTAAAAATCTATCTAACTAATTGAAGTTTAACCTATTTAATCTAATTTGATCTGCTTAATAAACAAGTTATATGTATTGAATTGGATTACCTATTTAACTAGCATATTGGCTAAATGATGCCTGAATCTATTGAGTGGATTATTTTGGGTGGATTCATGAATTTATGATGCCTTCATTTTCTAATATTTATTATATTTTAATATTATTTTAATATATACTAATATAATATTTTTATTACTATTAATATAGTATATTAATATAATATTATACTTAATATTATATTTATTAGGATATTTTGGTACAAGCTCAAAGATGTGGGACCCGAAAGACTTCTGGACCACGCCACTAGCCGTGCATGTGCTGCGCGTTCACCCTAGGTATCCTGGCTTTGATAGAGGCTTTAATTGCCCCCCTTTTTTTTTATCCCATCTCCTGATCAGCATCATAACAAGACAAAAAAGAAAAGAGAAAAAGGTGGAGGAGAGAGAAAAGGTGGCGAGTATTTTTGTCCGTGGGTGCCTGCACTCTCTGCGAGTGTCCAACCCCTTCCTCGTCCCCTAGGCCCTCCTCGGCTAGCAGGCCCTTCTTCGACCTCCATGGCCTTCCCAGGCCAGTAGGCCTCCTTCGGCCTCCACGGCCTCCTTATGGCCTCGTTACATCATCCCATTAAAAATAAAAATAATCATGAGTAAAGCAAGCTCCTCCCACACTCTCAGCTCTTGTTTGTCAGTCTATACCATCAGTAGGTGGGCCCCCCACATATCATGAGATGATATTGCCATGCATGATTCTCGAAGACATTTAATGGGAGACAAAAGTCTCTGTCCATGCTCACCCACAACTAACAAACTTGATAGTGGGCAGATAGCCTATTCTGACAACCTACAGGTCCAGACCTAACAAACTCCGGTCTCTGTCTATAAGAAGAAGCCAAAAGAAGGACCCTAAGATACACGATCTTCTCTCTCCCAAAACACTCGCTCTTTCCTTTGTTGATTTGAGCATCGAAGGATCTCTGTCGGAGCCACCTCCAGTTGGAGATTTTTCTTGCAGGTCCTACCACCTCCATCGCATTGCTGTTGGCTTATCGTTGCCGCCCGACTCTAGCCATCCCGACCTTGAAATGAAATTCTGCATCAATAATATTTATATCCATATTAATAAATTTATTATATTAAAATATCACTATTATATTAATATAATATTAATATATTAGTATTATGTCAAAATAGTAAATTATTATGGTGTGTGTTATCTTATAATAAATTAATATTATATTTATATTAATATAAATATAATATTATTATTTATATAAAGTTTAGGAGTAAAAAGTATGGGATATGACTTTTCTAAATAATAATTGATTTTATTTTATTATATTATATCTATTTTATTATAAATATTTTATTACATCTATTTTAGTTTTAAAATTTGTTTTTATGATTCTAAGCATATCTACATTGCCTCCAAAAGTGCACGCCCTCTAAAACTCTAACACAACAACCACTAGATAAAAAATCAGAGCTAAAATTAATCAAAAGTGTTGGAAAAATTTTGCATGGATCGATTATATGAAAAGATCTAGGACCCAATATGTTCGTACTTAGCAGGTCCGTCAATTGAAGCCTTCGCCCACTCAAGGTCGACTACAACTTTCGTTGAGCTAGTCCATTGTGACTCCCTGATCGGTGCTTTACTTTCTAAGTAGACGAGAGCCTGTCGACAGCTACTCAACGATCCCTACACATTACCATCGATAACCCATCAACGGTCGATCAATTATGCATCATTGAACAAATCCTGACGATGGCACGGGGCGATCGACTGCTAGTCATCGTCGATCAACCTTCATCTCGACAACCTTCAATTGGTAATTTTATTCAAAATACAATACTCACCAAGCAATAACAGTTGTTGGACTGATAAGGCAACCACAACTACCACATCTCAAAAATCTCGAGTGACAATCTCGTGCCGCACGATTCACGTCCTGATCGTGTGGGATCGCACCAACCACTTGCCAACTGAAGCTCCAACTCTCCACTATAAAAGAGACTCAAAGAGGACCTCCAAAAAGGTATGCTATTATTTTGCCTCTCATGCTCCTTTTGTTGAATGAGAATTCTGAATTGAGTATCGGAGGGTCCTTATTGGAGCCATCTTTGGTTAAGACTTTTATGCAGGTCGTGCCCCCAGGAGGCTAGTCTTACCGTCGACTCCAACGTCTGTTGAAAAATGTATCTTAAAGCCAATCATCTATTTATAAACGATTGTGCTATTTATAAATTGTACATGAATTATGAATTAATAAAAGTTATTTGATATTTTCATCATAAATTGTGCATCTTCTTTATTAAACTCGTGTGTTATGATGAAGTCCTTAGAACTATTTCATATCAATAGAGAAAGATTTATCATGTAGTTCTTGAACTTGTTTGCGATCAAATGATACGTTATTACTAGGACAATAATATTTATTAAGTATAGGTCGTTGTATGCCGTATGGGTTGGTTATTCTCATTGTTGGATTTTGAGATTTGATGCATGCATATGTATTTTAAAATTTTATTTTCTAAACACCACAGTGGAGAACAAGATTAAAATTTTTTTAATCTGAATTATGTATGCATAAAAATATAAAACCACATGGATCTATTTCATATGCTGAAATTCAGATTGTGATCAAATCATATACCTGTTTCACAATCTTTTTCTTAAAATCTGGATCTGAAAGAGAAGAGATTCTCTCTTAGCCATACAACTGTCCAGTCTCTATGAGTATCCACTCGGGATTAGTCTGGAACAGCTCTCTTTAATCTGAATTTTTTTCTCCAAAAATTCAGCCTGCTGATTCTGAATAATACCTGGATCACGATCAACACTTGATCTCTTTCTTTGATCTTCTTCTTCTCCTCTTCTCTAGAGTTTCTTTTTGCTATGTGCTGCTACCAGATGCTAGAAATTAGTAAGAAAGAGGCACCCAACAGCCTTAGGCATGGAACACCTTGAGACGTGCCCAAGAGAAGGGGCGTGTAGAACACCCAAGAGAGAAGAAAAAAGGAGAGGAAGAGATGGCGTGGAGACCTTCTATGGGTGTGGGGCAGCTGGTTTGGATGATCTAGGGACCTTAGGGGAGGTTTCTTTAAATAGATACAAGGATTGAATCCTATTCAATCACATAATACAAGTCCTACTTGTATTATGTTTCCTATTAACTTAAATTATCCAACATACTTTAGGAGACCCTTTAGGCACCAACAATTGGAGCCCTTGCACCCATAATTAGACATCCCAAAATACACCCAAGAGATACCCCATAGGAGAACTAAAGGCTCTCTAATCGATGGACAGCCTAACTTGATCAAATCAAGGTGGTGCCCAAGAATAATTATCAAGAAAATTAATTAAGGACTTGCATCCTTAATTTATATAATCCATAACCTTAGACACCCAACAATTAGAGTCTCATGAATCTTATTTATGTAGGTTATTAGTAGGTAATTAAATTAGAATTATCTTATCAAATAAGTAATCCTAACAGAATTATCTAGTAGTGAGACATACAATGATCTTTATCAAAGTATCATTGAAACTATTTTCAATAGATCGGAATAATTTCACTTAAACTCTGTAAGAATTATTGATTTAGAATAATCCTAGTGAGCTCTCATAATTCACCAGTGACACCTAGAAGTATATAGTGGCAACCCAGTAGAATTGAAATGAATCTCTAGGTATAGTTAACATGTGATTCAGTCTCTTTATCATGAGTTCTGACTGAATGGCAGGTCATGGATAAATCGTCAAACTTCAATATCAGTCATATAATACATTCGATTAGCTTAAGCTCAGTTGTGACTTCTATGAAAATTTTTTTTCATCAATCATACTACTATAGCCACAGACTCTTGGACTTAGTCTCTCAAATCTCATAGGACTACTTCTCTTTATCAAGATCGATAGATCCTATCTTGATGCGTACCCCATTCCTATAGTGGACCAACTGTCACCAACATCCACTACAAGGGCTCATTGAGATCTATGTTTATATGTCAGTCAAACTCCAGCAACCTTACTACAAGTAGTAATACCATCTCAAGTCAAAAGATCAGTCATACAACTACAGCATCGAGACAATCATTGATGATCAAACAAAAATCTAAGTGATCTCTCGTATGGTCACGCTCAATACTAGTTGTTCTCTAATAACTATCTACACTCATCATCCTGTATCTCTATATAGTAGATTAAAGACTCATCTATCCCGAAGGAAGCGATCTGTGCATCAATCCATCTGAATCAATCACCGTCCTCATGATGATCCTATGATCGGGAGTATTTAGGAATTAAATACATGTCTCTAATTCTTAACACCTTGAGAATATGTATCGAAACTAATTTCATTGATGATTCAAGGACACATCATATTTGAATGAAAAAAATTTATCCTTTTATTGATCATATCAATATATTAAGTACAAAATTATATCCTAAATTTATTACAATGTGTCAGCTATATTGGCTTCTAGGATAAACATCTAACACTCATAATCAAAGAGTATGAAGATACTGATATGATATGCAGCTGAAATATAGGAGTATGTTTGCACTACATGTGACCAAACTATGGAGTACTCTACTATCAAGAGTAGCTCATGAAGGATATGGGTATAAGTGTCCCTCTGATCTGAGATCACGACGATGACTTGCAAGCAACTCACTGTGCTTTGGTGTCAGACTACTTGAATTTCTAATTTAGTAATGAAAGATTTTTAGACACAATCAAGTACTTACAAAGTCGATGTATGAGTCAAGATGGGATTGATCACTCCTGATTTCAGAAGATAGTGCTACATTGTGTTTCAATTTAGTAAAATCTTGGCTAGGATAATTCTTGTGAGGAGTCACAGGATTTATAAGATGGAGATATAAATCAAATGTACTGATTAAGAGTTGATAGTTTAACTCTGAACTCATCCTGAGTATTGAAGATTAAAGGGATGAATTATATGATAACCATATACCAAACATTTTTGAATGTTGCTTTGCAATTATTTGACCTATCCAGATATCGGGTATCATTGCTAAATAGTTACTTTGATTAGTACAAAAATTTATTCTTATGCTACCGACTTAGGTACAAATCTATAGGATCACACACAATAGAAGTTCTTGTCTGATATAATGGCTGATCGATGATTGAAAATCATTCAAGGATATAATCATCAATATGATTGATGATTAATCTTATGTAAAAATTATTAAAAAATAATTTACTAATAGTTAGTGAATGATAAGAGGATTAATTAGTAATTAAATTATTAATTAGCTCAATTTGATTGAGTAATAAGGTTTGGATTAAGTCTAATTGAATTAGATTCAATTAGGTCCGATTTGATTAGATTATAAGATGATCTAATCACAAAGGGTGTTTGATTCTTGATTTGATTAAAATTTGGGCTCTATTAATTTCTAATTAAATTATAATCTAATTGAGGTAATTAGGTGCCTAATTGGATTAGGTTTAACTTTCTATTTGTGTCTAATCAAATTTGGTTTGGATTGGAACAAATGGGAGTCCAATTGGATTGGACTCAAACCCTAGTGCCAACCACCTTATCCACGCCCCATTTATATTCATGCAAACTTAGATTTTGCTTGAATTTTTCTCACACCCATAGGTGTTTCTCACCCTTTCTCAATGCACATGGGATAGAGTTTGGTTCAAGTTGAAATTCAAATTTGATTTGAATTGTGATAAGGATAAAACTTTGTTTGAATTTGATTCTAACTAAATCGGTCCTTATCCTATCTTATCCAAGTTGTTGAATGCCAACCTTAAGAAGGGATGGCTTTTGTGTATGTAAAAAAGAGGTTCATGGAAAAAAGAGGAGAGAAAATTTTGGGCATGAGGTCTTGGGGTGGGCTGCCTTCTTGACATGAGAGTTTAGAGGAGAAACGTCTCCTCTTGGGGTGAGCAATCTAGGATTTTGGGTGAAAGAAAAAACAAGAGAGAAAGAGTTCTCCCTTATCTTCTTCCACCAATCCTACATCCTCTTATAGACCTTCCTTTCCTCTTGGAAGAGTCAGAGAGTTTCAAAAAAGGAACATGATCAGCCATTAAGTGGTCTTGGAGGGGAGCTAGCATTCCAAGGAGATCGATCAGCAACAGAGCTTCATGTGGACGTCCTGTAAAGGGTGGGTGATCTATCCAGCTATTGCAAGGTTGAAGAGAACCTCTTTACCATGATATTCAGTTCATTGATCATCTATTCATATTTAGGTATCGAGTTTTGAACTCAGATCAGTTGTAAATATGATTTACTGTTGCATCGATATGATCCATGCTTGCTGATTTTTGATTTCAGATTTTCTATATGCATTATATCATGTCATAAATCTTTATGTAGGCTAATTTTTAGATCTGATCTTATGCATAATAGATTAATAAGATTAATCTAGTTATCTTCCACTGTGAGGTATTTCAAAAAAAATTTGAAATGCATACATGAATCCACCTACCTTTTCCTTCAATTGGTATCAGAGCAAGGTTCGTTTTGACATGAATATATATGCATATAGATCTGAAATCTGATTTTTAGTAAAGCATGAGATGTTTTTGATCTGATTTAGATATGATCTAAAGTAGTGATCAGATCTGAAATAATTTAGATTAGATCTAAATTTTTGCATGTTACATTAGATCTGATTTTTTGATATATAAGATATATGCTGGCATTTTAAATATATAGATCTGATTTATTATCTTAGTAGCTAAGTACTCGGATTGAGTTTATCACCAGACTGTCTGGTCATAAGAGGAAGCAGGGATTAAAGTCCCTCTCTTGCCTATTGACAGGCTCTTTTATGGTGTGTAGGGATGCCAATGTGATCATATCTCATAAAGAAGAATAGTAATTTTTTTTTTAAAATTATTTTAATCATTGTAAATAAAATTTAAAATCATAAATAAATTTAGATTAGATCTAAAATAGATTTATGATTGATTTTGTTTCTGATTATATGAAAATACTTTGATCTGAAACTTTGTAAGTGTTGTTGGCACACCTGCTGAGTTGACTTAATTTCAGTTTTAGTCGACTCAAAACCCTGATGAGTCGGCTTAGTTTCCTACTAAGCTGACTCAGTTGTGCAGGTTGAAGATAAAAGTTTCTATTCATCACGAGTAAGTCGGCTGTGTCTCAAAATTGAGCCGACCCACTGTGATGAGTTGACTCAGTCTAGGGGTGAGTTGACTCAAATTTTTAGTTTGAATATTTTTGCATAAAATTTAATGTAAAGGAGTTTACATTTAGAATTATTTCAATTAATAACCTAAACCCATGTTCATAATGCAATAAATTTACATCAAAATTATTTTAATTCTATACTTAATTGAGAATTAAGAGTTGAATCTTTAGATCTAGAATTATGAATTTAAAATCTAATGATATTGCATAAAACATGAGGCTATAGATTAGCTCGAATTAGATCATTTAACTAGATTAGACCTAGGGTTAGATCAAATAATGGACTAAATAAAGTAGTTGATCAAATCTAACCAAAAGTTAATTTTGATTAGGTTAAAGATACTCTAGATCAAACTTAATAGTTGTAGTTGATCAAGTCCATGCTTTGATTAGACCAAATAGACCTGATTGTTAGCTCAGCAGTCGAACTCGAGTATATAGGCTGATCAAATCAAATCTGATAAACTGATTGGTGTCTAAGGTAGGTGGCTGAAAAGAATTTTTAATTAGAACTATTTTCTTTTCGGGCCAACTATGTTGATGTTTAACTAAGGAAAGAGATGAGGATCCTCTCGTCGATCTCCACTTACTTGATCAATGTGGTTGATTCAATTTTGATTAGGTTGCTTAATGATTTAGGTTGATCCATGCTAGTTAGATAAATCAATTTTTACTGATTTAGCTATTTCTAGATCGGCTTGTCTCTAGTCTTCTTTGATGGCTTTGTGAAGTTAGTGAGAGGACTATGATTAGCTGGTCAATCTCTTCTCTTATTTCTAAAAATATATAATTAAATCTTCTAAATTATTAGATCCTTAAAATAAAGTAGTTATAGGGATAACTAGATTATAGCCTCCCATTAAGATGGATGGTAATGGGTCCAATAGTCTTGATAAACATTGGAGGCACCTTCTGTCTAATGTTTATTTGGATATTGAAATTATCATTTATTATATGATGATTCTGTTGTACTATCTAATGAATGGTTGGATTGGCCGAGCTTTCCTCTGGCTTAATCATTCATTAGTTAGATTCACTAAGTATATTCATGTTAATGGTTGGATCTAACCAGGACTTTCAGTGGAGGCCTACGCCTAATAAAAAGGTACTTGGGGCAAAACTATTACTAAAAATTATTTGGAGAAACAATTGATTAAGAAACTATCCATAGATGCACATGGATTGGTCGATCTTTCCCCAGGCTCATATGCAGTATGTGTAGATTCCAGTACCTACTAAGAAATTAAGGTAATTTCTCGAATTGAAGGTAGAGACTATCAATTCGTATAAAATAGCAGGAGCACTTTTAGACTAAAGTCCAAGTCTTTAAGATTAAATAATTCATATACTAATAGGTCTTTATTTTTTTTAGTAATGGCTAGTACCTTGTTGTTTCGCTCACTATTGGACAGTGATAAGCTTATAGGATCCAACTTCGATAGCTAGTATCGAAAGTTAAAATTAGTTCTGAAGCATGAAAGAATCTTGTATGTTTTTATGGATCCTTCACCTGTAGAACCCACGCCCAACGCACGAGGTGCGATTAGAGACACTTATCCAAAGTGGCTGAATGATCGAATCACGATACAGTATATAATGAGGGTGGTGATGAACGATAAGAAGATGCTCTATCGAAGAAAATACTTCAAATATTGAACAAATCTTTTGGCACCCTTGAGGATATATCCTCAGTGGGGCATCGATCCTCTGAGAGAGGAAAGAAGAGGAAGGTGCAAAAGTGTTGTGCAAGGGCTATGAAGCCTGAACTGACCAAGAAGTCTAAGGATAACCAAACTGGCAAAATACTTCTTTTGTAAGAAGCTGGATAATTAGAAAAGGAATTATCCTCAGTATCTTGCTTCCCTTAACCCTAACAGGCTAGAAAAAAGAAATGAGTAAATAGTTGCTAATCAAGATACTTATATGCTAACACCTTGTAATTTTTCTATCGTGATACTACCACCTGGGTATTGGATACTGAAAATCTAATTCATATTTACAATTCATTATAGGGACTTCAGATTAGTAGAAAGTTTGAAAATACTGAGAGATTCCTGAACGTTGGAGATGGAAGTTATGTTTTAGTCCTAGCTTTAGAAATTATCGAGCTTGTTTTTAATTCAAATAATATCATTTTAAGTAATTATCACTATTATCCATCTTTTTTGATGAATATAATTTTCGTAGGCCTTTTGGCCAAAGATGGATTTATTTTTTTAATAAAAAATGATTTGTATGATATCATTATGAATGGTTTCACAATCATGCATGGATGATTGAGAAATGGCATTTATATTTTATCAGAATTTATCAGTATAATATACACATCAAACAAACATCCTAGAATAGATAATATTATGGATGCCTATCTTTGGCATTGTAGGTTCGGTCATATAAATAAGAATAGGATAAATAGATTAACCAAGGAAGAAAATTTTGAAATCAATGATTGTGAATCATTATCGATATATGAGTTCTATCTTCTTGGAAAGACGATCAAGTCATCCTTTACTGAAAAGGATAAACAGGCTGGTGATGTTTTGAGTCTAATACATACTGATGTAGGTAGACCCATGAACATTAGTGCCAGAGGAAGGTATAATTACTTCATTACTTTTACTGACAGTCTATCTAGATATGGGTACGTCTATCTTATGAAGTATAAGTCCAAATCATTTAAAATATTCAAATAATTTTATAATGAAATAGAAAAATAAACTAAAAAAAGTATTAAAATTTTTCGATCTGACTAAGGAGGTAAATATCTTTTCAATAAGTTTTTGACATATTTAGATGGAAATGAGATTCTTTAACAATAGACCCCTCCTGGGACACCATCACAACATAATAGGATGTTAGAAAGGATGAATCGAATACTGTTAGACATGGTTCGATCCATGATAGAGTTTGTAAGTCTGTCAATCTCTTTTTGGAATTATACCCTTGAGACTACTTATTATATTCTGAACAGGGTTCCGAGTAAATCAGTCGCAAAAACTCCATATGAGATATGGACTGGACGTAGGCCGATACTCTCTTACCTTAAGATTTGAGATTGTCCGACTTATGTTCAATGTTTACAGAGTGATAAGTTTGAATCTAGTTCTGATATGTGTTATTTCGTAAGGTACCTCAAGGAAACAAGGTGATTTTATTTCTACCATACTTACGAACAAAAGGTGTTCGTAAGTAATAAGGCATTCTTTTTGAAAAAAGAGTTTCTTGAAGAAGGAACTAATGTCACCAAGGTTGAACTTGATGAAGTTTAATAGGTAAAAAATTGACATAAATAAGTGAAAATACAAAATTAGATTTGATTAGATCAAACCCAAAGCCTGTCGTAGAGGCACCTTTGAGGAGATCTGGTAGAGTACCGCTTCAGTTAGACATATACTATAGTTTCTTGATCCGAGATGGTGATCATGTTGAATTGATGAAAATAACAAGGATCTGATTACCTACATGGATGCCATACAGAGATCCGACTCTGATAAATAGCTTAAAACCATGAAGTCCGAAATAGAGTCCATCAAGATCAATCATGTATGGACACTCATTGATCCACGTGAAGAGGTAAAACTCATAGGGTGTAAGTAGATTTTCAAAAGAAAAAGTGGCACAGACGGAAAGGTGGAGATCTATAAAGTCTATTTGGTTGTCAAGGGATATCATCAACGTTATAGTATTGACTATGATGAGACGTTTTCTCCTGTGGCAATGCTCAAATCTATTAGGATTATGTTTGTGATAACGGCACATCTTGATTATGAAATCTAACAGATGGAAGTCAAAATCACTTTCCTAAATGAAAAGCTAGAAGAAGAGGTGTATATGATACAGCCTGAAGGATTCATATCCACAGATGAATCAAAGATGTGCAAGCTTCAAAGATCCATTTATGGATTGTAGCAGGCATATCGGAGATAGAACATGTATTTTGATAAGACGATCAGAATATATGGCTTCGTTAAGAATGAAGAAGAGCCTTATATCTATAAATGAGCTAATAGTTCTGTAGTCATATTCCTTATATTGTATGTGGATGATATTCTCTTAATCGAGAATGACATCCCTGCATTACAAGATATAAAAGTTTGGCTATCATCACAGTTCTTCATGAAGGATTTGGGAGAAGTACCCTACATCATAGGGATGAAGATCTATAGAGATGGATCTAAAAGGTTGCTTGGGTTGTTCCAATCCACGTATATAGACATCATGCTGAAATGGTTCAATATGAAGAATTTCAAAAAAGACTATCTACTAATAGATCATAAAATTTTTCTTTCTAAGAAGGATTATCTGACAATCTCTTAAGAAAGAGAGTGTATGAGTAGAATTTCATATGCTTCAATAGTAGAATCTATAATATTCCTCATGACATGTATGAGATCGGATGTTGCCTACTCACTAAGGATAGTGAGTAGGTATCAGTCTGATCTGAATAAGAACTATTAGAAGGTTGTAAAAATTATCCTTAAGTATTTAAGAAATACTAAGGACCAATAGCTAATTTACGGAGAATCTGACTTAAAACTTATGAAATTTACCTATTTCAGTTTTTAATCAGATTATGATGATAGTAAAAGTATGTCAGGATATGTCTTTATCCTGAATAGAGGAGTAACCTATAGAAAAAATTTCAAACAGCACACTGTAGCCGATTCAGTATGCAAGATGGAGTACATTGCAGCATTCGATGCTGCCAAAGAAGTAGTCTGGTTGTAGAAGTTCATCAGTGAGTTTGGAGTGGCATCCTCTATTGATGATTTTGTTCTGTTGTATTATGACAGTACTGGAGCCATACCTCAAGCGAAAGTACCAAAATCCCATCAAAAAATCAAACATATTCTATATCGCTACCATCTTATTCGAGAGATCGTGGATCGAGGTGATGTTAAGCTTCAGAAGATCGATGGAAAAGAGAACTTGACCGACCTATTTACTAAAACTCTCGAAATCAAGGAGTTCGATAATCACAAGTGAAAGATGGGGATTAGATACTATTCTGATTGGCTTCAGTCCAAGTGGGAGTTATTGAAAAATATATCCTAAAGTTAATCATCTATTTATAAATGATTATGTTATTTATAAATTATATATGAATTATAAATTAATAAAAAATATTTGATATTTTCATCATAAATTGTACATCTTCTTCATTGAACTTCTGTATTATGATGAAGTCCTTAGAACTACTTCAAATCGATAAAGAAAGATTTATCATATAGTTCTTAAACTTGTTCACGACTAAACAATATGTTATTGTTAGGACGAAATGTTTATTAAGTATAGATCATTGTGCGCCATATGGGTTGGTTGTCCTCATAACCAAGTGGTGTGGAGATACTGATATGGTATGTAGGTGAAATGTAGGAGTACATTTACACTAAACATGATCAAACTGCAGAGCATTTTGCTATCAAAAGTTGTTTACGAAGGATATAGATATAAGTGTTTCTCCGACCTGAGATCACCATGGTGATTTGCAAACAACTTACTGTGCTTTGGTATCGAACAATCTGAATTTTTAATTCAGTGATGAAAGGTTTCTAGACATAGTCAAGTACTTGAGAAGTTGGTGTGTGAGTCAAGATGGGATTGACCGCTCTTGATTTCAGAAGATAATGCTCTATTATGTTTCAATTTAATAAAATCTTGATCAAGATAATCCTTGTGAAGAGTCATAGGATTTATAAGGTTGAGACACAAATTAGATATACTGATTAAGAGTTGACAGTTTAAGTCTGAACTCATCCTGAGCATTGAGGGTTAAAGGGATGAATTATATGAAAACCATATGCCAAAGATTCTTGAATGTTGCTTTACAATCATTCGGTCTATCTGGACATCAGGTATTATTACTAGATGGTTACTTCGATTAGTATAAAAATTTATTCCTATACTACTGATTTAGGTTCAAAGCTATGGGGTCATACACAATAAAAGTTTCTGTCTGATCTGATGACTGATTGACGATTGAGAATCATTCAAGTGTATAATCATCAATATGATTGATGATTAACCTTATGCAAAAGTTATGAAAAAATAATTTACTAATAGTTAGTGAATTATAAAAAAATTAATTAGCAATTAGATTGTTAATTAGCTCAATTTGATTGAGCAATGAGGTTTGGATCAAGTCTAATTGAATTAGATTCAATTAGATCGATCCGATTAGGTTATAAGATGACCTAATCGCTAAGAATGTTTGATTCTTAATTTTATAGGACTTAGACTTAATTAATTTTTAATTAGATTAAAATTTAATTGAGATAATCAGGTGCCTAATTGGATTAGGTTAACCTTCTATTTGTATCTAACCAAATTTGGTTTGGATTGGAACAAATAGGAGTCCAATTGGATTGGACTCAAACCTTAGCGCCAACCACCTTATCCGTGCCCCATTTGTATTCATGCAAACTTAGATTTTGCATGAATTTTTATCATTCCCACAGGTGTTTCTCGCCCTTTCTCAATGCACAAGGGACAGAGTTTGGTTCAAGTTGAAATTCAAATTTGATTTGAATTTGAATTATGATAAGGATAAAACTTTTTTTGAATTTGATTCTAACTAAATCGATCCTTATCCTATCCTATCCAAGTTGTTGGATGCCAACCTTAAGAAGAGATGGCTTTTGTGCATACAAAAAAAGAGGTTCATGGAGAAAAGAGGAGAGAAAATTCTGGGTGCGAGGTCTTGGGGTGGGCTGCCTTCTTGGCATGAGAGTTTAAAGGAGAACCATCTCCTCTTGGGGTGAGCGATCTAGGGTTTTGGGTGAAAGGAAAAATAAGAGAGAAAGAGTTCTCCCTTACCTTCTTTCACCAATCCTACATCCTCCTATAGACCTTCCTCTCCTCCTAGAAGAGTTCGAGAGTTTCAAAGAAGGAACATGATCAACCATCAAGTGGTCTTTGCGAGGAGCTAGCACTCTAAGGAGATTGATCAGAAATAGGGCTTCGTGTGGACATCCTGTAGAGGTCGGGTAATTTGTGTGGCAACAATAGGGTTGAAGATAACCTCTTTATCATGATATTTAGTTGTGGTGATTATCTCTCATACTCAGGTATCAAATTTTGAACTCAGATTAGTTGTAGATATGATCTACTGTTGCATCGATTTGATCCATGCTTGTTGATTTTTGATTTCAGATTTTTTATATGCATTATACATGTCATAGATCCTTGCGTAGGTTGATTTTTAATCTAATCTTATGCATTATAGATTAATAAGATTAATCTAGTTGTCTTCCATTATGATATATTTCAAAAAAAATTTGAAATGCATGTATGAAACTACCTACCTTTTCCTTCAGCGTCCCGATGGCAGATAAATTCTCGCATCTACAGATTGACGCTAGAGGAAGGATCCCTGACCCACTTGGAGGAGCATCAATCGAGAGCATTAAGACATCATGCCACCAAAAAGAGTTTCATCTCATCATACCAAGGCTAATGCCTCCCGACTGATGGAGAGCCAAGCCAATAATCAGGTGCAGCCATCGTTGATAGAAACTCCTCTGTCAGCTTGCATTGGTCATGGTGGATCAATTCAACCAGTTTTTTCAATTGGTTCAAACTCTGACAGCCACCATCCAAGCGATCCAAACTATTCTTGCACCTCCATGGCAGTGCCACAGCTTGATCATGCTGTCCCTGCACCTCCTTTGGCGGTGCCACCACCAAATCTAGCTTCACAGGTACTGCCATAACCAAAATAGCTGTGGGTGCCTCCACATAGCCCGGAGAGGAGGCAGACCTGACAGAGCCGCTACAAAACTCAAGAATTGAGAAGGCGGTGATCTTCAAGTCTCCGATTAGGGCATGATTCAACCCCTGATCGTCGATCTCTCCAACATTTCGAGGCCTGCACTGCCCGAGACTTTGTTATTGAGAGGTAGTTTTGGGAGATCGATAAGTGGATCAATGTGATCAGCAATACCCCCTCAGCACCCTATGATGGGTTCAACAGTGACCCACCCTTTGCTTCGAGGATTATGTAGGAGCCGCTCTCTCGGCACTTTAAGGCTCCATAGTTTAAGATCTACGATGGGACTGCTGACCCCATTGACCATCTCAAAACTTTTAGGATGGCGATGCTCTTCCATGGAGTGACTAATGCCACCCTTTGTCGAGCTTCCCCACTACTCTAAATGGGTCAGCTTGGCACTGGTATTCCAGCTTGAAATTGACTTCAATACATTCTTTTGAAGAGTTGAGCCGTTCTTTCGTCGGTCACTTTGTTGGTAGCTGACAATAGTAAAAGTGATCTGACTACCTCCATATCATCAAGCAAAAAGAGGAGTCGATCCAAGCTTTTGTTAGCCACTTTAATGCGGCAACCTTGGAGATCTGCGATCTGGATCAGTCGGTCGTGATGTTCACAATGATGGGCAGACTTTTGAAGAACGATCTCAAGAAGTCGTTAATACAAGATCTATCCTTAAGATTATTCCGATATGTTGGCCCGAGCAGAAAAGTATGATCGAAGATGGTACCCCTGCCAGTTCTGTTGCGGTAGGGGGGCAAAATAAGGAGTGCTCCTTGAAGCAGGAGGAGAGAATCCATCAGCATTTCAGGTCCCTATTTTAGAAGGAAAAAAATGGGGCCCCTCCCCAAAATTGCCAACCCTAGAGCCCTCAAAGAAGGGATTGGTATGCCTCTCCATCGAGGAGATATACAAACTACACTCGGCTAAACGCACCTAAGACTCAAGTGCTAATGAAAATAAGGAGACAGCTCCGGAGTCGAGGTGGCTTCGGACATCCCAAATCAAAAAAATTTGAATAAATATTGTCTGTATCACCGCAACCACGGTCACAACACAAAAGAGTGTATTCAACTTCAGAATGAGATCGAGGATTTTATCAGGCATGGTTGTCTTGATCGGTTTATCCTTCGAAGGTGGAGTGATGAGAAAGGCGGTAGTAGAGATCCCCTTGGTCGGTAGAACAACTTCGATAGGTAGGGCCATAGGAAGACCAACCCCCAGTTAGCATAATCAATGCCATTACTGGGGGGCATAACTGGATGACTCAGTGGGGATGAGGAGGCAATGAAGAGGTAGAGGACTGGGGAGCTGATAATCTTCACCAAGGAGGATACCCAAGAAATTCAGTTCCCACACAATGATGCAGTTGTTGTAACCTTAAATATTGTAAATTATGATGTATGCCGCATCCTAATCGATAATGAAAGCTCTGCTGATGTTTTATTTTATAATGCTTTCTCGAAGATGGGAGTATCGGATGATCAGCTGGGGAGGATGCACTCCCCAATTGTCAGATTTATCAGAGACTTTATCCTTATCGAAGGAGTCATCACTTTGCTTGTAAAGGTCAGTCGATTCTCCATCTAGTCTACTACTTAGATTGATTTTTTGATCGTTCGAGCACCCTCGGCCTACAACGCCATCCTCGGTTGGTCAGGCTTAAATGTGCTCCAAGCTGTCATGTCCACATACCACCTGAAGATGAAGTTTTTGACAGTGAATGGAGTTAGAAAAGTTCGTGGAGACTAGGACTTGTGCATAATTGTTATAGTATCGCTCTCCAAGGAGGTCGCCCTATCGAGTCGTACTCGATCGAGGGGCTAGATACCCACGATGAGTTGGTTGAGGAATGAGGAGAGCCCATCGAGGACCTCATCTTAATCCCATCAGTGGATGGAAACCCAATGCATATGGTCCAGATCGGGTTGAATCTGGACCAAGTAATGAGGGATCAGCTAACCTCCTTTTTGCAGGCAAACTCAAATATTTTCGCTTGGACACCAGTGGACATGTCGAGAATTGATCTTTCAGTAATCACGCACCGACTGGACATGAGCCCAAACTACCACCCCTTTAAGCTAAAGAAGAATTTTGCATCAGAGTGGTAGAAGGTGATAGCCGAAGAAGTGGACAAGCTGCTCCAGTTAGGTTTCATCAAAGAGATGACCTATCCGGAGTGGATTGCCAATGTAGTCATCGTGAAGAAGGTAAATGAAAAATAATGAATCTGCATCGACTTCACAGACCTGAATAGGGCTTGTCCAAAAGATAGCTACCCCCTACCAAGGATCAATAAACTGGTCAATGCGATGTTGGGCCTTCTTCGGCTATAATCAAATCTGAATGGCACCTGAAGATGAGGATAAAATATTTTTTATTATTGATCAAGGTCTCTTTTATTACAGGGTCATGTCTTTTGGTCAGAAAAATGCAAGTGCAACTTATCAGCACCTTATGAACAAAATTTTTAAGGACCAAATCAAGCATAATATGGAGGTATATATGGATGACATGCTCGTCAAGAGCTAATCCACGAGGACCCACATTGATGATCTCGAAGAAGTCTTTGCCATCCTGTAGAAGTACAAGATGAAGCTGAATCCTACCAAGTATACTTTCAGGATAACCTCTGGAAAGTTTCTATCCTTCATGGTCTCCAACCGAGGAATAGAGGTCAATCCAAAGAAGATCAAGGCTGTGCAGGAGATGACTCCCTTTAGGATAATCAAGGAGGTACAGTGCCTCACAGGGAGAGTTGCTGCCTTAAATCGAATCATTTCAAGATCAGCTGAACAGTGCTTGCCCTTCTTCTAAGTTCTGAAGAAATTGAAGAATTTTTAGTGATTCGAGGAATACCAAAAGGCTTTCGCCGACCTTAACAGCTACCTTAGCTCCACTCCACTACTCGATAAGTCTGACCCTGATGAAGAATTATATTTGTATCTTGCAGTTTAGCTTGTTGCTATGAGTGCAATGCTAGCCATGAGCGGAATAAAATTTAAAGATTGGTTTACTACATTAGCTAGATCCTAAGAGATGTGGAGACCAGATATTTGAAGTTAGAGAAGATAACTTATGCACTCCTCATTGCAGCTCGAAAGTTCTGATCATATTTTCAGGATCACACCATCATCCTCTTGACTGATCAGCCAATAAAGGGCATTCTCCATCGGCCCGACACATCCAGATGGATTGCAAAGTGGGTAGTCGAGCTCTCAGAGTTTGACATCCAATATCGACCCTGACCATCCATCAAAACTTAGATCCTGACCGACTTTGTGATCGAGTGCACTATTCCAGACGAGCCTGCTGAACAGAGAGAAGATGTACCCCAAGTTTCAATCAGTGGAGGGCCTCCCGAAGCTAATGGTGATTCATGGGCAATGTATGTGGATGGCTCATCCAACTCTGCAGGATCCGGGGTAGGGCTGATCTTTATGAGTCCAGAAGGAATGATAGTCGAGTATGCCTTTGTTGCTTAGCTATGCAACCCAAGAAGTGGGGGGGGGGGTGAATTGGGTTATCAAAAATTTTAAGTGAGGAATGAATTACAAAAATATTCTTTGAATATGTAATGTGATGTGCAAGGATAATAGCAAAGGATGTGCCAGATACAAACATAATTAAGTAAAAAATTAATGTAAGAAAGCAATAAGAGAGATCAACACATCATAAACAAGAAAGTTTATAATGGTTCAATACCAACCTTACACCTATATCCACTCCTCAAGCTCCTACTTGAAGATTCTAATCCATGAATTATTTTCAATGATTACAACGTCGGATACCACTGACTCTAGCTATCCTAAGCTAGACACTTATTTTTTAAGTACAAGCCAACCCTTTACACTCCAATTCAAGGTCTGGATCAACCTTCCCAAGTTTTGAAACCCCCCTAAAACTCAAACTCAAAATTGTAAGCAAGAGAAAGTTGGTTTACAATGTTAAACACAAATTAGCTCCTCAATGAGCACAATAAACAATAAATATACTTTACTCAAAATGAAAGAAGCCTTTGAAAACCCTCTCTGAAAGAATAAAGACTTGAATGAGCTTTGGAGAGATGGTTGAGCTTGAAATGAATGCTTCTTTTGCTTGAAACTAAAATTTCTTTTGAGCTGATTTTTCTCTTGTATTTTTTTTTATTTTTCTTCTTTTTGAATACCTTTATACCTTCAATCAACATTGGAGAATATTTAGTAGCCATTAAAAGTCATTGGAGAGCATTTATTGTGCAAAAAATAGATTGAAAAACTAGTCATTACAGATTTTTTCGCTGCAGGGGACGACCCATGGGTCGTCTCTTGATAAAGAGGTCATCCCATGGGTCGACCTCTAAGACAGAACAGAAACATCCATTTTTGTTTTTGGATGGCAGGACAACAAAGGTCGACCTATAGATCATCCTCTGGAAAAGGGTTGACCCATGGATCATCCCTTTTGGTGTGCCACACAAAAATAGGAGTGCCAAGCTACCCTTTTCAAAAGGGGATGACCCCAAGCTACCCTTTTCAAAAGGGGATGACCTAGGGGTCATCCCTTTTTACCCAATCAGATTTTTCTTTAATTTTTGACTTCTGAATCTTTTCAAATTACCTTCAAAAGTTTCAAACTCTTCTCTAATGCACTTGAGGCTTCCAAAAAATATTGTTTGGATCTCCAACTTGATGAAATTGCAACTTTGGGCTTCTTCAGGCATCTTTATCAATTCAAAAAACTTAAACATCTTGAAATATACATTTAAACTTCTTCCAAAGATAACGAAATCATTAGTACTCCCCTCATATATTTTGTCATCATCAAAATCAATTCTTGGGGTAACAATCTTTTTCTTTTTGATGATGACAAAATATTTGAGTATAAGCAAAATAAGACATATATAGAACATTGGAGTAAAGTAGTGCTATTAAGAATTTTTGAATTTAAACCAAGGCAATATATGAGTATATCCAATTGATGTAAAAATTTTAAGGCATGAGCTTTATAGTATCAAGACATAATATCAATGCCTACAAGTAGATAATTATAGTGCATCATTATCATAACAGATGAAGAAAGTAATCACAATATAAACATCACTTTCTACAAAATGACTTAGCTTTTTTAGAAGAGAGGTTAGGGGCTATGGTCCTAACATGTAGCAAGGAATTGCCAATCAAATGAATAATTTTTGCTTATAACAAATAATGTATTTACTCCCCTTTTTTGGCATCATCATTTAAAATTGACATCCCCTCTTTTTTTTAAAAAAAAATCGACTCCCCCTTTTTGATTGATTATAAGGAACCTGCCTATGATGTTTATTCAACAAGTTGCATTCAAGGTTCATAATAAAATATAATGCCAATTTCATATCATCAACCACATCAACCACAAGTCTAAAGTAAGTTTACATCAACCAAAAAGATATAACTTCATCTAAAATACATCAATATATTTCATAGTGCTCACATGATACTAAAAGTACATAATGTCAGCCAAAATACATTGAAATATGCAATAGTAGCAACATACAACATAACATCTATATATCCATAAATTCAGTTTATACGTATATTTTCTTAGCATCATTTCAAGCATATATATGAACATATCAATCAAATTAAAAGCATTGTAGGATATACTTACCACACATACTCTCTCTTCTTTTGATAATATCAAAAAGCTCAAGGCTCAAATCCAAAGATATTCAATTTTTAAAATTTGATTTGAGTTCTCCACCTTTCAGATTAAACTTGAGTTTAACCTCCAAATTCAAAATAAGATTTCTAAAGAATCAAGGATTGAGAGTGAAGAAAATAAAATTTCTTTTCTTACTAAATTTAAATCAAACTTGATCAATTTTAGAAAATGTGTTTCATTTTGTGTAACATTAAACTTTATACAAACTCAATAATACTACTCCTCTTTCTCAAAAGTATAGATTCAAAAATACTTCTCAAGTTCAGTTAAAAGAAAAATACTTTGAGCTTTAAAAAATTCAAGAAAGATAGAGCTTATTCAAAACTCAAGATTTTAGAGTATCAAAATCTGACATAAGATATGTTTTTTACCTTTTCAAAAGATATCTCTTTTTTTTTTTTAAGAGGTATCATTCCATTAAGTTCAAAAAGTAATGAATTTTTTGAATTTATCTTAAATAGTATCATATCAAGAATATATCAATACAAAATATATTTAAGACTAAAATATTCTTTCTCTTTTTTTCTTCAAAGATGAAGCAATATAGTGAAAGGCAAGAATGAGTTGTTTGATACCAAGTATGAATTTTTTTTGAGAAGAATCTTCTTGATATCGATTGTGAAAATAATCATCCTCATACCAATTATTTTGAGAATCAACTCAAATAATTACTTGCTTAAAAATTTTTCTAAATACCAATTGAAGATTTATGAAGAGTAAGTTTTAAATTTATTTTTCAAAAAAAAAAAAGATCAATCATAGTGGAATACAAAAATATGTTTCAAATTCGACTTAATACTAATAGATTGTCAAAATGATGATAGAATCAAATCATGCAAAGTATGAATGAATAAGTCCCATGAAAAAATCATGATTGCTCTAATCAAAGTATAAATATTTATCAATAATTTTTTTTAAGTATAATAATGATCTTTCAAAAATACATCAAATGAATAGAACAATAAGAGTGTACAAATAGATCAAGATAAATGATTATCAATAATTTTTATTTTTATTAACTTTCAAAATAATTTCTCCTATTTAGTTTCAAAGAAGATTTTATTTTTAATATTTCAATAATATTGTCTCTCTTTATTTTTCATACTAAATACTAAAAAGTTCATTTTTCTTGATACTTCTTCTTTTTCTTCCATATTATGCAGAATTAGTTGATTTTAAGAGAATGAGCTTTATATTTTTCTCCTTCTTAGATTTATAAATAGAGCATAAATACATCAAATAAATAAGTATAAATATGAAATAACTAACAATCATTAAGCACACTTAATTTTCAAAAGAAGTCATATTCTCATTAATTTTCAAAAAGTGATTATAAGAAGTGATTACATCAATATATCCAAAAGAATTAAAAGAAAAATCTAGTGAGATCAAAGAGATAGCACTAAGTATAAGGATCCAAAATTTTTAGTTCTTTTCTAATTTCACAAAATCTATCTTCACTTAAGGGCTTTGTAAAAATATCAACTAATTATTTTTTAGAATAAACAAATTCAAGCATTACATCATTATTGAACATGTTCTCTAATAAAATGGTGTCTAATTTCTATGTGCTTGGATCTTGAATGTTGTATAGAATTTTTGGTTAGATTAATTACACTAGTATTATCATATCTTATGGGAATGTTATTAAGTTTTACGTCAAAATTTTCTAGTTGTTACTTAATCCATAAGATTTGAGCACAATAACTTTCGACTGCAATGTATTCAGCTTCGACCGTGGACAATGCCATCGAATTTTATTTTTTACTAATCCATGAGATTAAATTTACTCTAAAAAATTGATAAGTTTCAGTAGTGCTTTTTCTGTCTAATTTACATCCAGTAAAGTCTACATTTGAATATCCTATTAAGTCCATGGATGATTATTTGAAAAACCATAAGCCTAAATTTTAAGTACCTTTTAAATATTTTAAGATTCTTTTAACAGTATTTAGGTATGATTCTTTGAGATCAAATTAAAATCTTGCACACATATAAACACTGAATATGATATTAGGTCTACTAGTAGTAAGATATAGCAAAAATCCTATCATGCCTCTATGAAGCTTTAAATCAACACTCTTACCATTCTCATCCTTATCTAGTTTGCATAAAAAGCTCATAGGAGTGCCGATGGTCTTCACACTCTCCATACCAAATTTTTTTAGTAGCTCTCTTGTGTATTTGCTGTGATTGATGGAGATCTCTGTTGGGATGCGCAAGGATTTTCATGTATGTATTTCAAAACTTTTCAGTGAAAGAATATTAGATTAAACTATTTAATCTATAAATGCATGTATAAGATCTGATCTTAAAACTTTTACAAACAGATCTATGACATGAATTTATATGCATAAAAATCTAAATTTAAAATGATAAGCATGTGAACCAAAAATAGCATTTAGTAATAGATTTAATATACTATTTCTAGGATTTCGAACCCAATAACTGAGCATGGGTAGTTAAACTCCATGATTGAAAATATAGATCTAGAAGTTTTTTCTAGTCACTCGTAGTCTCACAAGCATCCGACCTCTACGGATGGTTCACACGAAGTCCCTTAGACCTATTAGCCCTCCGTGGGAGTGTAAGCTCACGCAGTCGGTTTCTGATGGCAGATCTGACTTGATCTTTTTTTTTGATTACCTCAGACCTTTTTGATATTGAAGATGGATTAGAGAGAGATGCTGGATGGTAGAGAAAAATCTGATGAAGACTCTCTTTCTTTTGATTTTTTCCACATACAAAAATCTAGAACAGTTCTAAGTCTCTCAACTGAGAGGAGAACGGTCTCCTCTTTTGTTCACACAAAAGAAGAAAGAAAACCACCCAAACCTCATACCCCAAAGAAGGATTTTGGCCTCTCTTTCTCTCTGATATCTCACAATAAAAAGTTCTCTCTTGTTGGTGCACAAAATTATGGCCTTTTTATGGTTGTCGCACAAACCAAGTAAGATAGGATAAGAGCTGGAGTTTGTTGCAATTCAAATCATTTTGAATTTCAATTTGACTCTAACTTTTTCTCACTCTTATCTGACTTAAAGAGAGACTTACTAAAGAAAATTAGACATAAAAAACTTTCAAAAAGACTTTCTTTTCTCGCACACAATGGGTTCCTTCAAAAATAGCCAACATGTGGAAGGATATGGATAAGGTTTTAGGTTGAATTCAAATCATTTTGAATTCAAATCAAAACCAACCAATTCATATCCTTAATGGGAAATAAAAGAAGGGTTATTTTTTGGTTTTCTCATATACAAACTAATTTTATATGATGAGAAAAGGTGTGAGATAATTTGGGTGTCGCAAGGGAGAGAGTCTCATTCATTTGGGACTCTAGGGTTTAACCAATTGAATTTTTTTCAAACCTAATCCAATTAGACCCAAATAAAATATAATAAATCTAATCTAATTAGACTCCTATAATTTTAAATAAATTTAATCAAATTAATAAATTAATTGAGCTATAGACCCGATCAAATCAGGATCATTTCTCTCTTACCGATCAGATCATCTCATAACCTAATCAGACATGACCTGATTGAATCCAATTCAATCAGACTTGATTCAAATTTTAATGCTCAATCAAATTGAGCTAATTAGTGAACTAATCATTAATTAATCCTTCATTAATGATAGAGTCCAAGTCTAGTGAGACTTTTCTCTAGAGTCTCCGTTCAGTAGGACTCTTCAACAGAGTCTCCGTCCAGTGGGACTCTTCACCAGAGTCTCCATCCACTAAGAATCTTCAGATTAGCTATGTGATCGAAGAAAAATTTTTAATATATGTGACCCCATAGGTTCGAATCTAAATCGATAGCACAGAAACTGATTCTTGTATCAATCGAAGTAACCATCTAGCAATGATACTTGACGTCTGGATAGGCCAAATGTATGCAAAGCAACACTCAAGAACTTATTTAGATATAGTTACCATATAATTCATCCTTTTGATCCTTGATGCTAGGATGACTTAGAGTTTAAACTGTCAACTCTTAACGGTGCATCCATTATGTGTCTCAACCTAATAAATCCTGTGACTCCTCATAAGGATTGCCTTGACTAAGGTCTTACTAAATTAAAATACAAAGCATTCTCTCCAATTTTTTAGAGTGGTCAATTTTATCTTGATTCATGCACTGACTTCACAAATACTTGATTGTGCCTAGAAATCTTTCTATTTTGAATTAAAAATTTAGGTAGTATGGCACCAAAGCACAGTGAGTTGCTTGCATGTTACTTAGTGATCTTAGGTCAGAGGGACACTTATACCTATATCCCTTTGGAGTGACTCTTGACAGCAGAGTACTCCGGAGTTGGTAACTTCAGTGAAATATACTCCAATATTTCATCTGCACGTCATACCAGTATCTCCATGCTCCTTGGTTAAGAGGATAACCAACCTATATGGCACACAATGACCTATACTTGATATGTCTATCATTCTAGTAATAGCATATTATTTGATTGCGAACTCATTCAAAGACTAAACAATAAATCTTTCTTTATCGATTTAAAATAGTCCTAAGGACTTTCATCATAACACAAAAGTTTGATATAGAAGATGTACAAGCTTATGATGAAAATTATCAAATAAATATTTTATTAATTAATTTATATATAGTTACATTAAATAGCACAATCGTCAACAGACTAACGATTGATTTTGGGACATATTTTCCAACAACTCTCACTTGTACTAAAGTCAATCGGTACAGTATCGTATATCCATCTTCATTTTATGATCTTCGAACTTCTTTACCGCAAGGACTTTAGTTAATGGGTCGATCAGATTCTCCTTTCTATTGATCTTCTGAAGGTTGACGTCATCTCGATCCACGATCTCTCAGACAAAGTGGTAGCGACACAGAATATACTTTATCTGTTGATGTGCCTTCAGCTCCTTTGCCTGAGTTATGGCTCCAGTACTATCATAATAAAGCAAAATTGGACCATCGATGGAGGGTGCTACTCCAAGCTCAGTGATGAACTTCCTCAACCACACAGCTTCCTTTGCGGCATCGAATACCGTGATGTATTCCACCTCACAAATTGAATCGGCTACGATGTGCTGCTTGAAACTTTTTCAGCAGACAGCTCGACCATTTAGGGTAAAGATGTATCCCGACATACTTTTGCTATCATCATGATCTGACTAAAAATTGAAATTAGTGTATCTCACGAGTTTCAAATCAGATTCTCCATAAACGAGCCACTGATCCTTAGTATTTCTCAAATACTTAAGGATGATTTTTGCAATCTTCCAATGGTTCTCACCTAGATCTGATTGGTATCTGCTCACTACTCTTAGTGAGTATGCCACATCCGATCTTGTACATATCATGACATACATTATAGAACCCACTGTCGAGGCATATGAAATTATACTCATACGCTCTCTCTCTTGAGGGGTTGTCGGATAATCCTTCTTCGAGAAAAAAATTTCATGGCCTATCGGAAGATAACCTCTCTTGAAATTCTCCATGCTGAACCATTTTAGCATGGTATCTATGCACGTTGATTGGGAGAGTCCGAGCAGCCTCTTAGATCTATCTCTATAGATCTTCATCCCTAGGATGTAGGCTACTTCTTTCAGATCCTTCATGAAAAATTGTGATGACAGCTACACTTTTATTTCTTGTAATGCAGGGACATCATTCTCGATTAAAAGAATATCATCCACAAACAAAATAAAAAATATAATTACTGAACCATTAGCCCACTTATATATACAAAGTTTCTCTCCATTCTTAATGAAGCCATACTTTCTGATCACCTTATTAAAACGTATGTTCTAACTTTGAGATGCTTGCTTCAATCCATAAATGGATCTTTGAAGCTTGCACACCTTGGATTTGTCTGTGGATGTGAACCCTTCAGGTTGCATCATATATATCTCTTCATTTAGCTCTCTATTTAGAAAAGCTGTCTTCATATCCATTTACCAAACTTTATAATCCAGGTATGCCGCTATCGCAAGCATGATCTGAATGGACTTGAACATTACCACAGGAGAGAACGTCTCGTCATAGTCAACACCATAATGTTGACGATACCCCTTGGCAACCAGATAGGCTTTATAGGTCTCAACCTTCCCGTCTGTGCCTCTTTTTCTTTTGAAGATCCATTTACACCCTATAGATTTTATCCCTTCAAGTGTATCAACCAATGTCCACACATTATTGATTTTCATGGACTCCATTTTAGATTTTATGGCTTCAAGCCATTTCTCAAAGTCAGACCTCTGTATTACATCCATATAGGTGACTGAATCCTCATTGTTCTCATTGAGCTCAACAGGATCCCCATCCTGGATCAAGAAATCTAGGTATCTGTTTGACTAATGTGGTACTCTACTAGATCGCTTTAAGAATGTTTGTATATTGGGCTTCAGGTTTGATCTTATCAAATCCGATTCAGATTCAGTCACTGGTGTTGGTTCTTCTATCTGTTGAATTTCATCAAGCTCAATTTTAGAGACACTTATTCCTTCACTAAATTTTTTTTTTTTCAAAAAGTGTGCTTTACTGCTGACAAATATCTTTTGTTTAGTAGGAAGGTAAAAATAATATCTCCTCATTTTCTTGGGATACTCTACAAAATTATACTTATTGGATCTAGGTCCGAGCTTATCAGTTTGTAATCATTTAACATAAGTCGACACCCCCAGACCTTAAGGTAAGTGGGTTCGGCCTATGCCCTGACCATATCTCATATGATGTTTTATTAACTGACTTGCTTGAAACATTATTGAGCACAAAACAAACTGTCTCAAGTATATATCCCTAAAAGAAGATCGAACCCCATCATAGACCAAACCATGTCCAACAGGATTCGATTCCTTCTTTCTGAGACACCATTATGCTGTGGTGTCTCTAGAGGAATCTATTGTGAGAGAATCCCATTCTCTCCAAGATATGTGAGAAATTTACTGAAAAAGTATTCACCCCCTCGGTCAGACTGAAAAGTCTTAATACTTTTTTCAGTTTGTTTCTCTATTTCATTACGAAATTGTTTGAACATTTCAAATGATTCAGACTTGTGTTTCATCAAATAGACATACCCATACCTAAATAGGTCGTCTATAAATGTAATGAAATAGCTATGCCCTCCTCTGGTACTAATGTTCATAGGTCCACAAACATCACTATGTATTAGACCTATAACTTTACTAGCTTGTTCACCTTTTTCTGTAAAAGGTGACTTAGTCATCTTTCCAAGAAGATAAAACTCACAAGTCGGTAATGATTCACAATCATTGATATTGAGGATATCCTCTTGTGCTAACCTATTTATCCTACTTTTGTTAATATGATCGAGCCTACAATGTCAAAGATGGGCATCTGTAATATTATCTAACTTTGGATGTTTATTTGGAGTGTACATTACGCTCATAGGTTGTAACAATACATAGATGCTATTTCTTAATTATCCTCATATTATTATAACATTATTCATAATGATGTCATAACAATCATTCTTTATTGATAAACTATAACCATCTTTGGCCAAAAGATCAATAGAGATTATATTCATCAAGAAAGATAGACAATAGTGACAATCACTTAAAATAACACTATTAGATTTGAAAACAAGCTCAATAACTCCTAAAGTCCGGATTGGAACTTGACTTCCATCTCCCACATTTAGGAATCTCTCCTTGTTCTCAAATTTTTTACTAACTTGAAGTTCTTGCAATGAATTGCATATGTGAACTGAACTTTCGGTATCCAATACCCAGATAGTAGTGTCACATATAGAGAAATTATAAGGTGTTATCATATAAGCACCTTGATCAGCAAATAATTGCTTATTTCTCTTTAGTCTATTTGGGTCATAGTCTGCTTGACTCGATTCAGTCCTAAACTTTTTAGCTAGATTGGGCTCAAGACCAATATTCAACTTCTGATACTGACTATCAAAGTTGGATCCAATAAGCTCATCATTGTCAAACAGTGAGTGGAGCGATAAATTACTAACCATTTCTGAAAAGAAAGAAAAACACAGATCTAATTAGTATATGAATTAATCAAGCCTAAAAATATAGACTTTAGTCTAAAGATTCTCTCACTATTTTATACGAATTGGCAGTCTCTACATCCAATTTGAGAAATTACCTTAATTCTTTAGTGGGTACTAGAATCTACATAGACTGCATATAGGCCCGAGTATGGCTCGACCAATCCATATGCATCTATGGATAGGTTCTCAACTAATTATTTTTTTAATTAATTTTTAGTAATTAATTTTATCCCAAATTTTATTTCAGTAGGCAATGGACCTCCACTGAAAGTCCTGATTAGGTCCAACCATTAACATGAATCTACTAAGTGATTCTAACTAATGAATAATCAGGCTAGAGTATGGCTCGATCAATCCAACCATTCATCAAATAGTACATCAGAGTCATCATATGATGAATAATAATTCCATCATTCAGAAATACCAGACGGATGGCGCCTATAATGTCAATCAGAAATAATGGACCCATTATCATTCACCTTAATGGGAGGCTACGATCTAGTTATCACTATAACTAGCTCATTTTATGAACTTAATAATTTAGAAAATTTGGTTAACATAATTTAATAGAATTAAATGTATAGACCAGCTAATCTTAATTCTCTCACTAACTTCATCAAGTCAAATTAAGGTGGATTAAAAAAATAAATCGATCCTATTGATAAGTCATCAATCCTCTCACTGACTTCATCAAGTCATGTCGAGGATAAAGACAAATCAAACTAGGGGCATCTAAATCAGTCAAACTGATTTTCTAGTAAGCATGGGTCAACCCTAATCATTAAGCGATCTGGTCAAAACTTGATTCACCGTGTTGGCCAGGTAAGTAAAATTAGTAGGAGGGATATGCTATTAACTCATTATAGACTCAATCTATGCGAGTAGCTCCTAATTAATAACCATCGATTAAGACTGCCAAACTTACCTTAGACACCAACTAGTTAATCAGTTTCAATTAGATCTACTTATGAATTTGGGTTTTATCGCGGAGCTCAAGATCAAAGTCCATTTGGGTCTAATCAAAGATATAGATTCGACCAACTACAACTATTGTATTGGCTCTAGAGAAATCTTGATTTAATCTAATTTCTCTTCTTAGTCCATTTGATCTTTGATTCTAACCCTAGGTCTAACCCAACTAGGAGGACCTGATCAAGCTAACCTATAAACCCATCACCCATGTTTTATGCGAATGACATTAGATCTTTAATTCATAATTTTAGATCTAATAGGTTCAATTTAATTTTCAATTAAATTTGAGGCTATGGATAGAGGTTTGATATTTAAAATAATTTTAAATTTTATAAAATATTTTTATAATTAATTTTATGCACAATCATTTAGATCTGAAACTTGAATCGACTCATCCCTGGATTGAGCCGACTCATCATAATGGGTCGACTAAGTTTTGAGACTTAGTTGACTCATTGATGATGAACTATTAATCATAATTTTCAGTCTGTAATAATGAGTCAACTCAACAGAAATTAAACTGAGAAACCAGGATCCTGAGTCGACCCAAATAATACTGAATCGACTCAACAAGCGAACTATAATAATTTCATTAATTTTAGATCAAAATAATTTTATATAAATAGTAATAAAATTAATCATAAATTATTTTAAAATTATTCTAAATATATTCATGATTCTAGATTTTATTTGCAAAGATTAGATATAACTACTTTTCATATAATGTATCATATACACAATCTTAGGATTTTGAGAAAAGTAAAGTTTTCTATTCACATTCATATTCATGGGATATAGTCACAATGGCACCCCTACACATCACAAGAGGACTCAATTAAATGAAAAAAAAAGAGATCTAATCTCTATTACCTCTTATGACTGGACGGTCTGGTGACAAACCCAATCCGATTACTTCGCTACTCAAATCATCTAATCTAAATAATTTAGATCTAATCTAAATTATTTTAGATCTGATTATTATATTTTGATCATATCAAAATCAAATAATAATTATCATAAATAAATTTTATATACTTCAAATTAAAATTAGATTTTATAAATATCAGCACAAACTAGGACAACCTTTGCACTGTAAGGGATAAATCTTACAGCACGACAACCTTATATCAGTTTGTGCGATCAGATCTACAACTAATTTTAGATCTAAATATTATATATTAAATTTAATCTAAATTAAATTATAGATATAAATACATATAATATCATGTCATATCAAACCGTGGCTCTGGTACCACTGTTGGGATGCGCAGGGGTTTCATGCATGTATTTTAAAAATTTTTAGTGAAAGAATATTAGATAAAACTATTTAATCTATAAATATATGTATAATATCTGATCTTAAAACTCCTACAAATAGATCTATAACATAAATTTATATGTATAAAAATTTAAATTTAAAATGACAAGCATGTGAACCAAAAACAGCATTTAGCAATAGATCTAATTTACCAGTTCTAGGGTTCCGAATCCAATACCTAAGCATGGATAGTCAAACTTCATGATCAAGAATGTAGATTTAGAAGTCTTCTCTGATCGTTCATAGCTGCACAAGCATCCAGTCTCTACGGATGGTCCACACGAAGTCCCTCGGACCTATCAGCCCTTTGTCAGAGTGCAAGCTCACGTAGTCGGCTTCTGATGGCAGATCTGACTTGATCTCCTTCTTTGATCATCTCAGATCTTTTTGATATCAAAGATGAATTAGAAGAGGATGCTGGATGATAGAGAAAAATTTGATAAAGACTCTCTTCTCTTTGATTTTTTTCTCACCCAAAAACCTAGAATAATTCTAGGTCTCTCACTAGAGAGGAGAACGATCTCCTCTTTTGTTCACACCAAGCAAGAAAGAAAACCATCCAAACCTCATACCCCAAAGAAGGATTTTGGCTTCTCTTTCTCTCTGGTATCTCATGGTGAAAAGCTCTCTCTTTTTGGTGCACAAAATGATGATCTTTTTATGGTTGTCGTACAAACCAAGTAAGATAGGATAAGAGCTGGAGTTTGTTACAATTCAAATCATTTTGAATTTTAATTTGATTCTAACTTTTTTTCACTCTTATCTGACTTAAGAAGAGACTTACCAAAAAAAATTAGGCATAAAAAACTTTCAGGAAGACTTTCTTTTCTCACACACAATAGGCCTCTTCAAAAATAGCCAATGTGTGGAAGGATATGGATAAGATTTTAGGTTAAAATTCAAATTATTTTGAATTTAAATCAAAATTAATCAATTTCTATCCTTAATGGATGATGAAAGAAGGGTTATCTTTTGATTTTCTTATGCATCAATTAATTTTATCTGGTGATAAAAGATGTGAGATAATTTGGGTGTCGCAAGGGAGAGAGTCCCATTCATTTGGGACTCTAGGGTTTAACCAATTGGATTTCTTTCAAACCCAATCCAATTAGATCCAAATAAAATATGATAAATCTAATCTAATTAAGCTTCTATAATCTTAATTAAATTTAATTTAATTAATAAATTAATTGAGCCATAGTTTCGATCAAATCAGGATCATTTCTCTCTTACCGATTAGATCATCTTATAACCTAATCAGACCTGACCTGATTGAATCCAATTCAATCAGATTTGATCCAGACTTTAATGCTCAATCAAATTAAGCTAATTAGTGATCTAATCATTAATTAATCTTTTATTAATAATGGAGTCTAAGTCTAGTGGGACTCTTCTCTAGAGTCTCCATCTCGTGGGACTCTTCAGCAGAGTCTCCATCTAGTGAGACTCTTCATTAGAGTCCCCATCCACTGGAACTCTTCAGATTAGCAATGTGATCGGAGAGAAACTTCTAATGTATGTGACCCCATAAGTTTGAACCTAAGCTGGTAGTACAGGAACTGATTCTTGTACCAATCAGAATAATCATCTAGCAATGGTATCCGACGTTCGGATAGGTCGAATATATGCAAAGCAACACTCAAGAACCTATTTGGATATAGTTACCGTATAATTCATCCCTTTGACCCTTGATGCTAGGATGACTTAGAGTTTAAACTATCAACTCTTAACAGTACATCTATTATGTGTCTCAACCTAATAAATCCTGTGACTCCTTACAAGGATTGCCCTGGCCAAGGTCTTACTAAATTGAAACACAAAGCATTCTCTCTAATTTTTTAGAGTGGTCAATTCTATCTTGATTCATGCATCGACTTCACAAGTATTTGACTATGCGTAGAAACTTTTCGATCTTGAATTAAAAATTCAGGTAGTCCGACACCAAAGCACAGTGAGTTGCTTGCAAGTCACCATGATGAACTCAGGTCGGAGGGACACTTATACCTATATCCCTTTGGAGTGATTCTTGATAGCAAAGTACTCCGAAGTTGATCATGTTTAGTGAAATGCTCCTTGGTTAAGAGGACAACCAATCTATATAGCACACAATGACCTACACTTGATATGTCTAT
The DNA here is from genome assembly GCF_000442705.2 of Elaeis guineensis. NCBI lineage: Eukaryota > Viridiplantae > Streptophyta > Magnoliopsida > Arecales > Arecaceae > Elaeis > Elaeis guineensis. The sequence continues at coordinate 44,487,339 of NC_025997.2, forward strand.
TATCTTAGTAATAGCATATCATTTGGTTACGAACTCATTCAAGGATTAAATGATAAATCTTCTTTTATCGATTTAAAATAGTCCTAAGAACTTTCATCATAACACAAAACTTCAATATAGAAGATGTACAAGCTTATCATGAAAATTACTAAATAAATATTTTATTAATTAATTCATATACAATTACATCAAATAGCACAACCGTCAACAGACTGACGATTGACTTTGAGATATATTTTTCAACAATCTCTTCCTTCATTTGTTTGATTTAGAGTTATAAAAAAAATATGAGTTCTTCCATCATGCTCATTTCGAACTCTCCTTGCATAAGCTTGACAAAATCTTGATATAAAGCTTCATTAGTAGATCTAAATATTATATCATCAATATATATTTTAATAACTAGGATATCATCATGATTTTTTTTATAAAAGGAGTAGTATCTACTTTTCTTCTTAAAAAATTATTATTTAGCAAAAAATTACTACATCTTTCATACCATACTCTAGGTGCTTGTTTTAATCCATATAAGATTTTATTTAATTTGAAAATATGGTTAGAAAAAGTATGACTTTCAAAGTATAGGGTTGGTCAATATATACTTCTTCATTTCTATATCCATTTAGAAAGGTACTTTTAACATCTATTTAAAATAATTTAAAGTTCATATAACATGCATAAGCAAGCAAAAGTCTAATGGCCTCTAATCTAGCCATCGATGTAAAAATTTTATCAAAATCAATTCTCTCTTCTTGGTTGTATTCTTTGGCTACTAATCTTACTTTATTTTTAATTATATTTTTATTTTTATCTAATTTATTTCTAAATATCCACTTAGTTTTAATTATGGGATGATCTTTAGGTCTAGCTACTAAGGTCCATATATTATTTCTTTCAAATTGATTAAGTTCTTCTTGCATTGCATTAATCCAATTATGATCTTTTTTAGCTTTATCTATAATTTTTGGTTCAAAATGAGAGACAAAAGCAAAGTTATTACATGCATCTATAAGTGATGAATGAGTTCTTACCCTATGCATAGGATCATCAATAATAAGTTTCTTAGGATAGTTATGGACATATCTCCATTCTCTTGAAAGATCATGCGAACCTTGAGCTTGTTCTTATTGATCTTGCTGCTTTTCACCCTCATCATTATGATCATCTTCATGATCTTTCTCCTTATTTGTAGTTGAGTCCTTTAGGATGAGTTCCTTAACTCCTACAGTTTGATCTATATCATCAATAATTTTTTTCTTCTTTGATGGAAGATCATTAGTCTCATCAAAAATAACATGCACCGATTCTTCGATAACTAGGATCTATTTATTAAAAATTCTAAATACTTTATCAAAAGTAGAATAACCAAGAAAAATAGCTTCATCAAATTTTGTATCAAAATTTTCTAACTTATCTTTATCATTATTTAAAATAAAACATCGGCAATCAAAAATATGAAAATATGCAATGTTGGATTTTTTTTCTTTCCAAAGTTCATATGATGTTTTCTTTAAGATTGGTCTAATTAAAGCATGATTTAGAATATAATATATTATATTAATTGCTTCCCTCCAAAAATATTTTGGAAGATTACTTTCACAAAGCATGGTATGGGCCATTTCTTCTAGTGTTCTATTCTTTTTCTCTACTATCCCATTTTGTTGGGGTGTCCTAGGTGTTAAAAGTTATGATCAATTTTTTTTTTATCATAAAAATTTTTAAAATTTTAGTTTTTAAATTTGGTTCCATGATCACTATAAATTTTAAGAATTTCAAGATCATTTTCATTTGAAACTTTTCGATAGAACTTAGTAAAAGCTGAAAATGAATCATCTTTGTGTGCTAAAAATAAAACCCATATAAATAAAAAAAAATCATGAATAATTATAAAACCATATCATTTTCTATGTAATTTTATAGTTCTAGTAGGTCCAAACAAATTCATATGCAATAATTCCAAGGGCCTAAAAGTTCAAACAATATTTTTGGATTTAAATGAAACTCTAGTTTGTTTGTCTAGTTAACATGCATTGCAAATTTTATCCTTTTCAAAATTTAATTTAGGTAAGCCAACAATCAAATCCTTTTTGATAAGTTTAGAAAGAGATTGTATGCTTATATATGCAAGCCTACTTTGCCAAAGCCAATTAGTCTCATTAATTTTGGCATTCATAGCTATTAAGCATTGCATATTTTGCAAGGATAGATCATCCAAATTTATCGTGTAAATATTATCATGTCTATATCCAATAAATCTCATAACATCATCATTGAAACTAGTTATAATACACATAGATGATTTAAAAATAACTTTAAAACCCTTATCATAAAGTTGATTAATGCTTAAAAGATTATGCTTGAGACCATCTATCAATAAAATATTTTTAATAAATATAGAGGAAGAGATACCAATGTTACCTAATCTAATGATCTTTTCTTTATCATTATCTCTAATGGTGACTATCTCTCTATCTTTTGCATCAAGAGTGATGAATTAAAATTCATCATCAGTCATGTGTCTTGAACATCCATTATCAAAATACCATCTTCTTTTCGATTCTTGAGATGTAAGACACACCTACATCAAAGAATTACACTTTAATTTTAGATATCCAAGCTTTCTTGGATCCTTTTGGGTTAGTCACAATGGTTCTTTTGAGAACCGATACTTTTTTAATATTTTCAGATTTAGAGGATAAGCATACATATTCTTTACATCCTAATTTACCACATTTAAAATATGTAACTTTAGAAACATACATATGAGAACTAGCGACAAAAATATTCTTTAAAAACTTTTGCTATTTGAGTGGGTTATAACCAAGTCCCGACTTGTTATACACCGCTCTTTGATTATCTAATAAAACATTCAATTTTTCAAAACTCAAAGTAAACTTATCTACAATTGGTTTCAATTAATTCACTTTAGTTTTTAAATAATGATTTTCTTGAATTAGATTTCTATTTTCAGCTGAAATAGCTTCCTTTTCTTTGATCAAATACTGATTTTGCATTTTCAGTTCTTTGTTCTTCAATCCTAACTTTTTTTGATCATCTAATAAGTCATAAAAAACCTCTTGTAGTTCATCAAAGGAAAATTCATTTCAAAGTTTAGAAGTTACCTTATTTTCATGTGCCATGAGACATAGATTTGCTTCTTCATGGGTGTCATCATTGAAGCTTGACTCATCACTATCACTCCAAGTTGCCACTATAGCTTTCTTTTTTAATTTTTTAGGGGCCTTCTTGAGTTGAGGATATTCAGATCTAAAGTGCCCCAATTTCTTATATTCATAACATATGAGGGGTTGCTCTTTATCTTTCTCTTTGCTTGGCTCCCCCTTGGTTAATGATCTTCTTCTTACTCCTTGCTTTTTTTTCTTCATGAGCCTTTTAAATTTCTTAGTGATGAGTGCTAGTTCTTCATCTTCATCATCATTTTCTGATTGGTCCAATTCTTTCTCATCTTGAGCAGTGGGCTTGAGAGCAATATTTTTCTTCTTCTTGGTCTCTTCTTCACTATGCTGCCTCATAGTGAATTCATGTGTCATAAGTGACCCAAGAAGCTCTCCCAAAGGTAAAACATTTAGGTCCTTTGCCTCTTGAATTGCCATGACCTTTGCCTCCCATGTTCTTGGTAGAGATCTAAATATTTTTTTCACAAGATCACTATTAGAATAGGACACACCAAGACTTTTAAGCCCATTAATGATATCGATAAAGTGAGTAAATATTTCAGTAATAGACTCATCAGGTTTTATTTTAAAAGGTTCATATTTATGTACCAACATATTAATTTTTGACTCTTTAACTTGATTGGTTCCTTCATGTGTTATCTTTAACCCATCCCATATTTCTTTGACAGAAGCATAAGTTGCAATACGATTGAATTTATTTGCATTAAGTGCACAATACAATACATTCATGGCTTTAGCATTGAACTGAGCTATTTTGTTATCAACCTCATCCCATTCCTTCTTAGATTTGGTTGATTCTACACCATCTATTAGTTTAGTGGGTATATGAGGTCCATTGACTATGATACTCCACATATCATAGTCAAGTACTTGAACAAAAATTTTCATTCAAGCTTTTCAATAGGTATAGTTGGATCGATTGAAAAGTGAAGGTTGGTTTGTGGACTGTCCCTCGACTAGTGAAGCACCAACTTGAGTTGCCATAAATCTTTTGCTCTTGATGGTAAAATCAAGAAAGGACTAGAGTACCAAGCTCTGATATCACTTATTGTCCAACTATGCAACCCAAGAGGGAGGGGGGTGAATTGGGTTATTAAAAATTTTAAGTGAGGAGTGAATCATAAAAATATGCTTTGAATGTGTAATGTGATGTGCAAGGACAATAACAAAGAATGTACTGGATACAAACATAATTAAGTAAAAAATTAAAATAAAAAAATAATAAGAGAGATTAACACATTACAAATAAAAATATTTATAGCGGTTCGGTGCCAACCTTACACCTATATCTACTCTCCAAGCTCTTACTTAAAAATTTCAATCCACTAATCATTTTCAACTATTACAACGTCGGATACCACTAACCCTAGCTATCCCAAGCTAGAGACTTATTTTTGAGATAAAGCCAACTTTTTATACTCCAATTCAAGATCCAGATCAACCTTCTCAAGTTTTGAAATCTCCCAAAACTCAAACTCAAAACAGCAAACAAGAGAAAGTTGGTTTACAATATTAAAAATAAATTAGCTCCTCAATAAGCAAAATAAAATAATAAATATACTTTACTCAAAATGGAAGAAGCCTTTGAGAACCCTCTCCGAAGGAATGAATACTTGAATGAGCTTTGGAGAGGTGATTGAGTTTGAAATGAATGCTTCTTTTGCTTGAAACTGAAATTTCTTTTGAACTGATTTCTCTCTTATATTTTTCTTTTTGTTTTTCCTCCTTTTGGATGCCTTTATATCTTCAATCAATACTAGAGAATGTTTAGTAGCTATTAGGAGCTATTGGAGAGTATTTATTGGATATTTATTACAAAAAAATGGGCTAAAAAACTAATCGTTGCAGAGGTCATCCCTTAACAAAGAGGTCATCCCATGAGTTGACCTTTGAGATAGAACAGAAACATCCATTTCTATTTTTGGATAGCACAATAATAGAGATCGACCCATAAGTCATCCTCTGACAAAGAGTCGACCCATGGGTCGTCTCTTTTTGTGTGCCACACAAAAATAGGCATGTCAGGCTGCTCTTTTCAAAAAGGGGTGACCTAGGGATTGTCCCTTTTTAATCAACCAGATTTTCTTCAAGTTTTGACTTTTGAATCTTTCCAAATTACCTTCAAAAGTTTTGAACTCTTTTCTAATGCATTGAGGCTTCTAAAAAATATTATCTGGATCTCCAACTTGATAAAATTACAACTTTGGACTTCCCCAAGCATCTTTATTAATTCAAAAAATTTGAACATCCTAAAATACACATTTAAACTTCTTTGAAAGATAAAAAAAATTATTAGTACACCCTTCAATATTTTGTAGTCATCAAAATCAATTTTTGAGATAACAGCATTGCGCTTCGAGTTTCCAGCTACAAACAATGAAGTTGAATATGAAGCCTTAGCCGTGGGGCTCTGAGTAGCCAAAGAGTTGGGGATACCAAATTTGAAGGCTTGTAGTGACCCGTAGTTGATTGTCGGGTACATTCAGGGCCATTATGAAGCTCGAAGGTACAATATGATCAAATACCTTTAGAAGATCAAAGACTTGGCATTTGCATTCGATAAGTTTGAAATTTAGTAGGTACCAAGGGCAAAAAATTCGAGAGCCGATCTATTGTCTAAATTAGTAATGTCATCACCATCTGAGTTACCTCAGACAACCTTTTTTGAGGTGATGGATCGATCGAGCATTAAGGAGCCAATGACCTATTACAGATTGATGAGGAGCCCTCTTGGATTGATCCATTGGTTAGCTATCTTATAGATGGAACATTGCTTGTGGATCGAAAGGAAGCTTGAAAGATCAAGTATCAGTTGGCTAATTATCTCCTTCATAAGAAAAAATTGTACAAGATATCTTATTCATTGCCTCTCCTAAAATGTCTATAACCATCTAAAGTTGACTATGCACTCAGAAAAGTACATGAAGGTATCTACAGGAGTCATATTGGCAAGAGAGAATTGGTTTACAAACTCCTGAGATAGGATTACTATTGGCCAACCATGCAGAAAGATTCTAAAGATTACGTGCGGTGGTGTGATAAGTACCAAAAAAATTCCAACATACCATGACTGCCCACCATGCCTATCACTCCTATCTGCACCCCTTGACCATTTGCGCAATGGGGGATAAATATTCTTGGGCCCTTTCCATAGACATCATAAATATTCTTGGCCCCTTTCCACAGATATCGGGTCAGCGCAAATTTCTACTAGTCACCATGGACTATTTCACTAAATGGGTAGAAGCCAAACCACTAGCCCTTATTGCAGAAGCAAGGATAGTAGACTTCATTTGAAAGTCGATCATATGTCGAATCGGCCTACCTTGAGTACTGATCATCGATAATAGGTGCCAGTTCACAAGAGCTAAGTTCAAGAAATTTTGCAAGGAACATGGGATCGCACACCATTTGACTTCTGTCGCCCGTCCTCAAGCTAATGGTGAAGTTGAGGTGACCAATCATACTATCTTATGAGGACTAAAGATAAGGCTAGACAAAGACAAAAGATCTTGGATTGATGAGCTTCACCACGTACTTTGGATATATAGGACGATGCCAAGAGTTTCGATAGAGAAAACATCCTTCAATTTGGCCTTTGGGATAGAAGCAGTAATACCTATTGAGGTTGGGGTCTCATCGGCAACGATTGAGAATTTTGATGAATAGACTAACTCGAAGAGGCTGTGTGCTAACCTAGATAGGTATTACAACCTCTAATGCTAATAGACTAACTCGAAGAAACCAGAGAGAGGGCACGCATCTGAATGGTGGCTTATTAGCATTAGATCATCCGATATTACAACAACAAATTTCAAAACAAAGTCTTCAGGGTCGGTGATCTAGTCCTGCATAAGGTGGAGATATCACAATTAAGAGAACGAGATAAACTAGCCCCAAACTGAGAAGGCCCATACAAGTGGATGAGGTCATCAAATCAGGAACCTACTGATTGAAATAGCTTGATGGAATGGCACTCTCCCGACTATGAAATTCAGAGAACTTTCGAATCTACTATCAGTAACATATCACATGACCTTCCTCAATGAATTTTTTTTTTTTTTTTAAATGACAGTCTCTTATCTACTCATCAGAAAATAAGATGATTTTTGATTAGCTTAGTCATCACAAACACAAGATGGCCTTTGATTGGTTTAGTCATCGCAAATATAAGACGGCCTTTGATCGGCTTAGTCATTGCAAATATAAGATGATTTTTGATCGGCTTAGTCATTGAAGACATAAGACGGTCTTTGTTTGACTTAGTCATTGCAAATATAAGATAATCTTTGATCGGCTTAGTTATTGCAAACATAATATGACCTTTGATTGGTTTAGTCATCATAAATATAAGATGATCTTTGATTGACTTAGTCATTGAAGACATAGGATGGCTTTTGATCGGCTTAATCATTGAAGACACAAGACAACCTTGATCAGCTTAGTCATTGAAGATATAAAATGGCTTTTGATCGATTTAGTCATTACAAATATTAGACGATCTTTGATCGATTTAGTCATTAAAGATATAAGATGGCTTTTGATCGACTTAGTCATTGTAAATACAAAACAGTCTTTGATCAGCTTAGTCATTGAAGATACAAGATGATCTTTGATCGGCTTAGTCATTGTAAATATAAGATGGCCTTTGATCGGCTTAATCACTGCAAACATAAGACAGCCTTTGATCGGCTTAGCCATTGCAAATATAAGATAGCCTTTGATCGGCTTAGTCCTTGCAAATATAAGACGGTCTTTGATCGGCTTAGTCATTGAAGACATAAGATGGTCTTAGATCGATTTAGTCATCGAAAATGTAAGACTGCCTATGATCGGCATGGTCACTGAAAGTGTAACTCGATCTAAAGTCAATCCGTCTATTGAAAAAACCTTATATCGGCCCTAAAGACTAGGGATGGCCTTTAATTGGTCAGTTTACTAGGCAAGCCTTCGATTAATCTCATGTTCGAACAAAATATCCCCGATTAGGCTGATGAAAAACAATCATCAAAAAATGTGCATTTAAAACACATGGATAAAAGTGGGATGCTTTTCATTAAGTATTTACAAAAAGTGATGCTCTGGGACCACTCCAAAAAAAAAAGAAAAGAGAAGAAGAGAAAAGAAAAGGAAAGCAGAAGAAAGGATGAGGGGGCTCATTCCTCATTCAATGAAAAGGCCACCATCTCTTCATCACTGTCCCTGAGAGGAGGTAGTGGAGGTTTAATTGCGGCATTATCTACCACAGGCTGGCCTTATAGTCCTCGAATCCAAGGACAAAGGTGGCACGGCGATGTCGCTGGCATCCTTCTCGAATGCCACAGAGGCCTTGTAGTCCCTGATGCAGCGCTCTTGGACCATATGGGGAATCCGCTCGGCCTGGGGGGCACCCTTGCCCCCAGAGGATGGCGAAGATCGTAGAGCCGATGGTGCCCTACGGGAGGAGGATTTCCTAGGCCACCTTGCCTTCCTTCGGGCCTCCCTCTTGACGTCCCTCCACTCCTTCACTAAGTCCTTAATGGCTCTTTTTGAAGGCATCATGTTGGAAAGAGAGAAAGAAGATTTTTGTAAGAACTACGAGAAGGAAGGATGAAAGATAGAGTTCAACTGATCGTTAACCTCTATTTATAGGCATCACCACCCACACCAATCGTCAATCGTCGGCTTGAAAGATGCAACCATCCTTCGGGCCATAAATGATGTATTTTCCTAACTTTGGAAATCAACATGGGTGATGCCTCATGGACCAGCACGTTGCCACATGGTGCATCTCCAAAGGATCGATGTTCCTTCATAGATTTCATCCCATTGGAAAAAGCAATAGCCATCATTCCCTATAACCGTCGCTCACCCCAATCAAACTCATATTTAATGAATCAAAAGTTACAAAACATTAGGACACCCTTCATGATTCATGTGTGATGGAAAAAACAATGAGGAGTCCTTATCAAAAATAGAGAATCTCCCAAATCAGGATGGATGATGATGTCAGACAGCATCACACAGCAAAAGAAAAGGAAACATAAGATAAGCATTCATTATTGTATTTACATGACTCATTGCATGTGCAGGAGTATCGACGACCTCAGAAAATTCTACATTCAATTACGACCAGCTCCAGTCTCTGAAGCCTCATTGGGAATCTCTTCATAGACTTCCTCGTCAGTAGGATCGAGCTCATGGATCTCCATACCCTGGACCTACCTTGAATGGTGGGGGGTTCGACATCACTTTTGGAAGAAATATTGGAGAGATCAATCCCCAAAAATGCCATCTTAATCTAGTTCCGACATGTTCAGAATCCAACCATATAGTTGCATCAAATATGCACCAGATCATATCATCTAGAGATGCGAGATCACCCAATCCATGTCTGACCAAGCCCTGAGTTCTTGTGACTGCCCACTGACTTTCCCTTGGCCTATATTTGGTAACCACGTTGCCTGAGTGCTCAAGCTTAGAATCTTCTCTTGAGCGGCATGGAGATCTTTCTGAAGTTGTGCCACATGGTCCGTAGAGCACCTTCTCACCTCTTTGGTAGTAGCCTCCGATGACTCCAGTTTCGAGAACTTGTCCTGAGACCAATGAAGTCAGAGGTGGATATCCTGCTACCTGATAGTGGCACCCCAAGTGCCATCCTCTACGAGCTTGGATAGCCTTGCGAACTTAGCTACTAGTTGAGCTTTCTCAACAGAATATGTCACGACACTCCAACGGTTGATTGTCCTCAATCGATCGACTTCTGTCGAGGTCTTATCTAGAGCTTTTCTGATCTTGAACAGTTCTTTCTTCCAGCCAGCAGCCTTCTTATTTAATTTTTTAACACTCCTTTCAAGAGCACCTATACAGGACCTAACCCTTGCTGCGAATGCCACCGATAAAGCCTTGGCAACAGGAATTGAAGGAATATATTTGACAAGAGCGCATGGACATAACTGGATAAATGAAAGGAAAGCGATATGAATTTAGGAAGATGAAATGATTATTTCATTAGTAACTGCTTTCTTACCAAGAAGAAGAGAGGAAGAAAGTACAGGTTTCATTTTCTGACCTTGCCTTGAGGAGTGGAGGAGTCGGGTGCGACTCCTGAGGGACCTAGAGATGCTTCGGAGGGATCATCATCTTTGGAGGGACCAGCAATAGATGGCAGAGAAACTTCAATTGTTGCCTCTTTGTTCCTCGCCTGCTCCTTGGTGGCCCCAGAACTAGGAGCGGCTGGCTCAATTGTAGCCACCTCATCATCTTCATCATCATCCAAGAAGGAGAGGTCAGGCTTAGGAAGTCGGATGGTGATCAGACAACGGCAATCATCAAATCCGATCCCATCTCCCTCATTGAAAGAGTCTTGACCGTATTTGACCAAGACATCATGGTATTCCTTCAATGCCTTATAGCCGACAACTGCCTTGGCCATCTCCTACTTAAATTCTTTCGAGGCCTTGAAGAATTTCATGATCGATCGGTGGGCCTCAGCAATTTTCTTCTGTCTCCCACCTGACCTTGGCAACCTGATCCTTAACCTGCTCCTCAACCTCGGCAACTCACTCTTCGACCTTCTGTTCGACCTCAGCAAGTTTTGTTTTGGCCGCCTGAAGCTCCTCCCCTTTTTGCACAAGCTCGGTAGAAACTTTATTAAGGGATTCCCTTAGCTTATCAACTTCTATCTTGATTGTGTCAGCGTGCGTACGTACCTCTATGGTATTGGGTGTAGCTTTTCGATGCAAAGCTCTGTGGATCTCCACCTTGCATACATGATTTAAAGTGTCGACTAAAAAATGGAGTACCTACAGAGAGGTTATGATCAGCAGAAAAGTGAGAGGAGAAGTCTAAGAATGAAACTAGGGATAAAGAGAGTATCTAATGCATGGCAATCATGGAGTACCACTGTAGGTCGTTGAAGCCCATGTCAGCAACGCCCTTTAGCTCCATGAGAAGAACTTTTCTCTCGATTAGCTCTTTGATAATCCTCCAATCATCAAAGATTGCATCCTCAAGAATGGAGTCGAGGTAGGTGTCAGGATCCATTTCGCTGGAAGGAGGAAGCATGCTGCTTAGGCATGCAGTACTAGGAAGCTGAGCAGAAAAAGACTGAGCTTTAGTCTCACGAGGAGGCATCGGAGTAGTGGGCAAGGAAGCCACGGGTGGTGGAGATGCTGGCACTGGAGCAACCATAGAAATTGGAGCCAGAGCCAATGGAATTGGACTTGGAGAAGTGGGACTCGCTAAGACAACTGTGACCTCGATCGTTGAGCCATGCTTATCCATAGCCTTTCCTCGAAGGGTCACCAGTTTCTTGGAGGCACATTTGGGTACGGGAGCCTTTTTCTTCTTTGGAAGGTTTCACTTTATTTTGATGATATCCTTAGGCCTCATCTCTGCAAGCAGTCGAACTTGATTAGCAACCTTAAAGAAAAAGATGAATAAGGTGGACAACTGTAGTACTCATCCCTGAGGTTGGTCTAGCTGAGTCCAGCATTAAAGAGAGCTTCATTGGACACCAACTCCTTGGTCGAGGGAGTCTTGAAGTCTTTGATGGTTCTAAAGTGACCCTCTTCCTCAGCCCCCAATTTTGGGACCTTGAACGTTGAAGCTTCTGACCGATCCCAGCTCGGCAAATCCCAATCCTCTACTGTAGGGCTAGATACAAGTAAGAATCACTCTTTCCACCCATGAACAGAGGAAGGAGCACCCTTGATCAGAGGAGAAACCCCTTTCTGGAAAGAAAAATACCATCGATCTTTGGAGTAAGGATGCCTCTTGATGGTGAAAAAAGAGTGAAAGAAATCAACAGATGGTCGGACACTAGCCATGACACAAAGGAACAAAAAAACTACCATGAACCCGAAGGAGTTTGGAGCATTGCTACAAAAGGACAAACCATAAAAATAAAAGATGTCAAGGATGAAGGGATGAACAAAAAACCTTAAGCCCATCTGGAGTGACTCTTCATACACGGCAAGCTGATGGGGGGGGGGGCTATCTATGCTCTCGCTCATCCTGGGGAGTTCAAGATACAAATCGGGAGGAATATCGTACCAAATCTGTATCTGACTCAAATCATCCGGATTCAACATAGAGCTATAACCACTGGGGCCTAGCTTGCTCTGCTCAACCATCCTCAAACAAAAGAACTAAAAGGATATCTAAAGAAAGAAGGGAAGAACAAGAAAATAGATGGACAAGAAAGAAAATCCATCTGAAAATGAAAGAAGGAGATAGAAAAAGTGAAGCAGTCATCAGGATCTTCAAAATCCCTTCTGAAGGATGCACCGTAGAAGAAGAAGGAAAACCCCTTGTTCCAAGAAGCTACAGTAATGGAAGAAGACAAAGGAAAAATCAAAGAGCTGGACAGCAGTTGAAAAAGCTACAGACAGGCACCTCCCCTATTTATAGTCAGGAGGAGATAACGCCTAGATATCAAATCATTTCTTTTTCAATAAGTCACAAGATGTGGCACACATAGCATCTCTTCATTCGGTAGGCTGCTACCACCAGTTACGTAAATTGATGCCATAATTCAAAAAATAGATGTTGAAACAATATCTATTTAATTTCATTATGATGACTCAAGTCATGCCACCTCACTTCTGTTGGAAAATATATCCTAAAGCCTATTATCTAAGTGGTAGATGATTGAAATTAGTATATGAATTATCTAATAATAATAGTTATTTGGTAAGTTCATCATAAAAGTTCTATCTTCCTTAAATGAACTCTTAAATTATAATGAAGTTCTATCTTCCTTAAATGAACTCCTAAATTATAATGAAGTTTTTAGAACCATAATCAATCGATAAAGAAGGATTTATCGGATGGTTCTTAAATTGTTCACGATCAAATGATAAGTTATTAACAACGATGATAACTTATCAAGTGTAGGTCGCTGTATGCCATATGCGTTGGTTGTCCTCATAACCAAGTGGTGTGAAGACACTGGTATGGCATCCAGGTGAGATGTAGGAGTACATCTGTATGGAACGTGATCAATGTAATACTCTACTATCAAGAGTAGTTAGCTAAAACCAATGGGTATAAGTATCCCTCCAATCTGAGATCACCACGATGACATGCAAGCAACTCACTGTGCTTTGGTGCCGGACTGCCTGTATTTTTAATATAGATTCGAAAGATTTTTAGATATAGTCAAGTACTTGTGAAATTGATGTGTGAGTCAAAATGGGATTGACCACTCCTGATTAACTTCAGGAAGAGAATGTCTCGCTGTGTTTCAATTTAGCAAAACCTAGGCCTGGGTAATCCTCGTGAGGAGTCACGGGATTTGCAAAATTTTGAGACACAATAGAGATGACTTGTATGAGTGATTGACAACATACTCGAAGTTTTCTTAAGAATTATTGATCAAAAGGATGAATTATATGGTAACCATGGGTCAGGATTTTTAGAATGTTGCTTTGCATACATTCGACTTATCTGGACGTCGGAAATCATTGCTAGATGGTTACTTCGACTGGTACAGAAATTGATTTCTATGCTACCAACTTAGGTTTGAATCTATAAGATCACACACATAAGAGGTTGTAACCTAATCAGATGGTTAATCGATAATTGAGAATCGTTCTAAGGCTAAACAATCAATGTGATTGATGTTTGACCTAATACAAGTGTTGCAGGAGGATCATTAGCAATTGGATTGCTAATTGGCTCAATCTGATTGAATAATTAGACTGAGATCAAGTCTAATTGAATATGATTCAATTAGAATTAGTTTATATTTAATTAAATTAAGTCTAATTGATTTATTGGATAAGCCAGTTGCAAGGGAGAAAAGTCCCTGTTTGACTAAGACTTGTATGCACCTAATTCCTAATTAAGTTAGGATTTAAATTAAATATAATTTAATCTAATTTAATTAGACTCTTAGTTGGACTAGGATCATCATTAATTAGGTTATAATTAATTTAAATTAGATTCAAAATATTTGACCTAATCTAAATAAGAATCCTAGTTAGACTAGGATTCCATCTTCTCTTGCTCCACCTAAGAAAATCAAAGCCCATGCCCATTAATTAATTTCAGATAATTTTTCTATAATTTTTATATCTAAGGAAAGTAATCTCATACTACTTATTTTAGAGATTTGAATAAGATTTAATCTGATTCAATATGAAAATTAATTTGGTTCATTGTGGAAAGTGGTTTAACCTATTTCTCTTTTTGAAAGAGTCCCTCTTCACAAGGACTCTTTCCTCCCTCTCTTGCACCAACTTCCCCCATGTTTATCCTCCTTTTTGTTACCCCTTTTGTGTTTATTTTCATGCTATCCATAAAATAAATGAGATAGGGGGCGTCCAAGAGTTGGACGCCCCAAGGACTCCTTGTTAGACTAGGTCTTATGACCTAGTCTGCCATATAAAAGGAGGCCGCCCCATATGCCATGATATAGGAGTCAAAAATTCATGAAAAATTGAGAGAAATACCAGAGGAGAATGTGGAAGACCTGAGATATTTGAAATCCATGGAGGAGAGTCCTCTAACAAGAGATCAAAAGTTGATGTCTTGTAGAGAAGAAAGGTAAGAGAGAAGATTGTCTTCTCTTATTGGTTTTCTTTCTTATTTTTTTTTCTCTTTATTTTTGTATTTTTATGTGATAAAATATGAGAGAGAAAAAAAGATTACATGGGTAGTTTGAGGTGCCAAAATCCTTGGAGAAAATTCATCAATCAAGAGATCAAAGGTTGATGTCTTGTAGAGAGAAAGGTAAGAGAGAAGATTGTCTTCTCTTATTATTTTTCCTTTCATATTAATATCTTTTTATTTTATATTTTTTTATATGATAAAAAATATGAAAGACAAAAAGAGATGGCATGGTGAATTCATGCTCCAAAGAGTTGGAGCATGGTGATCTTATTTTGGACATGATATGATCATGTTTTGATGGCAGAAGAAGAAGAAAAGAAGGTCTTTTCTTAAGATTTCTTTTAGAACCTTTATTCTTCATAAATCATGAGATTTTTCTATGAGAAAAATTAGATATCACAAGATCTAAAAACTAAAAAATTATCAAGAGAAGAAGGTCTTCTCATGTCCTAGCATAGAGATATTTTTAGGATATCAATTGTTACTGTACTGAAGAAGAAGATCTGTCATCTCTTAGGATCCTTTTTTATTAAATATTAGTTTTAATTTTAGAGAGGTCAAAAGGTTTGACTTCTCCCTTATTTCTTCTCATATTCTTCATCTCTTGAAATATCCAAGAGATCTGAAGAATATTTTTTAGATTAACCATCCGGAGGGATCTGCAAGAAGCTAGCACTTCGAGCGGATCTTCGTTC
This sequence comes from Elaeis guineensis, assembly GCF_000442705.2. Taxonomy (NCBI): domain Eukaryota; kingdom Viridiplantae; phylum Streptophyta; class Magnoliopsida; order Arecales; family Arecaceae; genus Elaeis; species Elaeis guineensis. Next base: position 44,502,829 of record NC_025997.2, read on the forward strand.
GACGAACCTCTAATTTTGTTGCAGTCTCGTTTGGAGCACTTGTGGAGGCCAGACGCATATGCAACTCCAAAGACAATAAAGAAAATCAACTATGGAGTTCTTGACCCGCATAAAGATAAGAGATCTGATCTCTTCTTTTATCTAGATATGATCTAGGTTTTAGATCTGAAACTGTTTCAGATCTAGGGTATTAATTTGATCAATATCAAATCTTTTATTTTCTGATTTATAAATATAATATGATATGTTATAGGTCCTAATTGTAGGATTTAATAATTTGATTACATGCATTTGTAGATTAAATTATTTAATTTACATGTTCTGCTGCATTATATTTCAAAAAAATTTTGAAACTCATGCATGAAACCCTGCACCTTTTCCAACAGTGGTATCAGAGCATCTAGGTTCTTTTATAACATGTTCATAATTATTTTAAAATAAATTAAAAAAATAAAATATTGATCGCACGGACTGTAGGTTGTCCTGCTGTAAGGTTTACCCCTTACAGTGCAAAGGTTGTCCTGGTACATTGCGATCTAGAAAATTTAAAAGAGTTTAAATAAATCTTGTCATGAATATTTTAGATTAAGTCTATTTCATTTCATAATTTTTTATGTAATGTACATAGCTTAAAATCAGCCTAGAACAGGATCTTGCGAAGGTTCTATTTGTTGATCGGGCCGGCTCAACCAGCAAGCCAGCTCGACCAGCATGCCAGCTCGACTGAAAAGTTGGTTGAATTATATTTTTGACTGATTTTAATTATTAGTGTTTGTTAGTAAAATAAGCCGACCCATTTTTGAAATGAGTTGACCTATTTAGTGAAACAATACTAGATTGTATTAAACCTTTCAAAAGTTGAAAATATTTTTCAAAATGTCGAACCCTAACCCTCAGCCATGAACTTAATTAAAAGAATTAAGTGATTGTTTAGGATCTAGGTTTCTGATTTAAAGATCCTAAGACAATTTCATAAAATATGGGTTAAAGGATAATGGGTTAGCTTTGATCAGACCATTAACTGGGTTAGACCTAGGGTTAGATTAAATGTGGACTAAGTTAAGAAATTGATCAAACCTAATTAAAAGTTAATTAGGATTAGGTCATTTCTATAGATCACTTCAATAGTTGTAGTTGATCAAAGTCCATATATCTAACAAATGGACATTGATCGTGGCTTAGCGGTTGAGCCCGAGTCTTTAGGCAGATCAAATCAAAACTGATAAACCAGTTGGTGTCTGAGGTAAACTTGATCGGTGGTTTTTAATTGGGAGCATGCTTACTTGGCCATTTCTTATGGTGTCTAAGGCAAACATTGGCAGACCCTCCCATCGATCATACTTACTTAGCCAATGTGGTTAATCAGGTCTTGATTAGGTTGCTCATTGATTCATGCTAACCCATGTCACATAGAAAATTAGAGAGTCTGATTCATTCAGTGAGACTGATCTAGGTGCCCATGAATCAAATTTGATCCTAGTCCTTGTTAATGACTTGAGAAGTCAGTGGGAGGACTTGACTTGATGAAGTCAGTGGGAGCAAATTGGTCCATGTCTTTTCTATCCTTAAATCACTTATAATTTTAAATCCTCTAAAATGATTAGGTCCTTAAAATGATAAAGTTATAGAGATAACTGAGTCATAGCCTCCCATTAAGGTGTTTGATAATGAGTCTATTAACTCAATAATTATTGCAGATCCAAAGGCCTGGTGCTTGTTGACTAATAGAATTATCACTCATCATATGACGACTTGGATGTGTCTCTCTAATGGTGGTTAGGTTAGCCAACCAAAGTTAGGTTTAATCATTTGTTGGTTAGATGCACCAAGTATGATCATGTTAATGATTGGACCTAATCGGATCCTTATAGTGGAGGCCAAAGCCTATTGATTAGGTTTCTGAGGCAAAATTAAATTATTAAAAATTATTTGGAGAAACAATTGGTTAATAAACCTATCTGTAGATGCACATGGGTTTGAAGGAACCAAATCTAGGATTTCAGGGTTAGATCTTGAAACTTTTCAAGATCATGCAGCAGAAGACTAAAATAAATCAAAATTTATTTTCTAAAATCAGAGAATTCTTAGATCTAAGATCCTATTATATGACTATTACATAGCATTAAATCAAAAATTAAAATATATAGAGCATGAACTACATGTTGATCATATCAATATGTTTCTATACTACATCTAATGTATGTATTAAACAATAGATCAGATCTATTACCTTGCAAGTTAGACATTCTAACCTCGCTGATCCGGACTTGAGAATGATGTTGCAAGCCGCACACGCATCCGGCCTCTAGGAGTCATCCACACGAGCCCACGAATCTCGACCAGAAGTCCTGCTTCAGAAAATCAGCACAATATGCTAGTACTGCGTTGATCCTTCTTTGATGGTTGATCAAGTGCCTCCTTCTTCTTGATTTGGGCTCTTCCAAAGATGAGAAGTAGGAGGAGGAGTTTCAGATCTGAGACGCTCTCAGAAAACTCAAGATGGAGGAAGGAAAGAGATGAAAACAAACAACCCTAGAAGAAGACCCTCTTCTTCTTCTCATTTCTCTCTCTAAACACCCTATCTTGTGTCTATTATATCTCCACGACCCAAAGGTCTTTCTCTCTGATTATTGGATGGCCCAAAGATATCTCAAATCTCTATCTTCTTCAAAAATTTCATAAAGAAACTCATTTTATAGAGAGAGATATGATAGAGTCCTTGTCTAGGTCAAATACCTAGTCAAGGCTTATCCAAACATAGCAAGATAAGGGGCGCCTAACTCTTGAGCACCTCCTCCTTATTTTCATACATGGATCACCAAAAAAGAGTGCACAATATGTACCCTAAAATCTACAAAAATTTTAAAAAAAAATTGGATAAATTCGGTGCAAAATTGAAAGAGTTTTGGATTTTTAAAACTCTATCTCATAGAATTTGAAATTCAAACTTATTCCTCTTTGATTTGATCCAAACCACCTTCCATGTAAGAAAAAAGAGAGAAAACCTTTTGTGGATGTGGGAGAGGGCTTTTGTCGCACAATATAAGAGGAGATTGGTGTGGAATAAGAGAGAGGGCGTGGGGGGGGCTTATGTGGCGCAAGGTGGAATCCTAGTCTTACTAGGATTCTATCTTATGACTTGTTTTAATTTAGTTTCTCAAATCAAATCAAATAAAAATTAGATCAACCCAATTAAAATAGGTCTTAACCCAATTAAAAACTTAATTTAATTAGATTAAATTATATTTAAATCTGATTTAATTTTTTAATCAAATTAGAAATTAGGTTGACCCAAGTCCTAATTGAGCTAGGACTAGTTTTTTCCTTGCACTTGACTTATCCAATAAACTAATTGAACTTGATCCAATCAAGTTCAAACTAAATCTAATTAAATCATATTTAATTAGACTTAATCTTAGTCTATTGGTTTAATCAAATTAAGCCAATTAGTAATCAAATTGCTAATCGATCCTCCTGCAACATTGCACTAGGTTAAATGTCAATCGTATTGATCATTTAACCCTAGAACGATTCTTAATCATTGATCAACTATCCGATCGGATCATGAACTCTAATGTGTGTGACCTCATAAGTTCGAACTTAAGTCGATAGTATAGAAATAAATTTTTATACCAATCGAAGTGACCATCTAGCAATAGTACCCGACGATCGGATAGGTCGAATGTGTAGAACAACATCTTTAGAACCCATGCGGATATAGTTTCCATATAATTCATCCCCTTAACCAAAATGATCATAGGACATCTCAAAGTTCAACTGTCAACTTTAATCAGGTTGTCTATATTGTATTTCAAAATATCAAATCTATCTGATGGATTATCCTGGCCAAGGTTTTGCTAAATTGAAATACAGCGACTCATTCTTCTCCAACTCTTGGAGTGGTCAATCCCATCTCGATCACACTCTGACTTCGTAAGTACTTAACTGTATCCAGAAGCCTTCCATCTCTGAATTAAAAATTCAGTTAGTCCAGTACCAAAGCACAGTGAGTTGCTTGCAAGTCACTGAGGCGATCTCAGGTCTAAGGGACACTTATACCTATATCCCATCAGAGACATTCTCGATAGCAGAATGCTCTGGAGTTGGTCACGTTCAATGATGATGTACCTTTACATCTCACCTGTATGCCATACCAATATCTTCACACTCTTTGGTTAAGAGAACAACCAACCCATATGGCCTACAGCGATCTATGCTCGATAGAAGCTGTCGTCCTTATTAACAGTCTATCATTTGGTCGTGAACAGTTTTAAGGACTAATCGATAAATTTTTTCTTTATCGAATTTAAATAGTCCTAAGGACTTCATCATAACAATGAAGTTCATTAGAAGATGAAGACTTATGATGAAAATGCTAAAAATATATTTTATTTATTAACAAATCAATTACAATACTTGGTTGCTCAACCGTCAACAGCTTGATGATTGGCTTTTGGGATACATTTTTCAATAACTCCCACTTGTCCTAAAGCCACTCGGCACAGTATCTAATACCCATCTTCGACTTGTAGTTATCGAATTTCTTTATCGCCAAGGCTTTAGTGAAGGGGTCGGCCAGGTTCTCCTTTCCGTCGATCTTCTGAAGGTCGACGTCACCTCGATCCACGATCTCTCGGACCAAGTGAAAGCGGTGCAAAATATGCTTCATTTGCTGGTGTGCTTTGGGTTCTTTCGCCTGAGCTATGGCACCAGTGCTGTCGTAGAAGAGCAGGACTGGACCATCGAGGGAGGGTGCTACTCCGAGCTCGTTGATGAATTTTTTCAGCCACAGCTTTCTTTGCGGCATCCGATGCTGCGATGTACTCCGCTTCACAAATAGAGTCTGCCATAGTATGCTGCTTGAAACTCTTCCAGCAGATAGCTCCACCATTCAGAGTAAAGATATAACCCGATACGCTTCTGCTGTCATCATGGTCAGATTAAAAGCTGAAGTCTATGAATCCCACAAGTTTTTGATCTGACTCGCCATAAACCAACTATTGGTCCTTAGTATTTCTCAAATACTTAAGGATGGCTTTAACCACTTTTCAGTGGTTTTCTCCAGAATCAGATTGGTATCTACTCACTACTCCTAATGAGTATGTCACATCTGATCTTGTACATGTCATGGCGTATATGATAGATCCCACGATCAAAGTATATGGGACTCTACTTATACGCTCTCTCTCTTCAGAACTTGTCAGACAATCCTTCTTAGAGAGAGAAATTTCATGGCCTATCGATAGATAGCCCTTCTTCAGCACAGTATCTATGTACGTGGACTGGGATAACCCAAGCATCTTTTTAGATCTATCCCTATAGATCTTCATCCCTAGGATGTAGGATGCTTCACTCAAGTCCTTCATGGAGAACTGCGATGACAACCAAACTTTTATTCCTTGTAGTGTGGGGATGTCATTTTCAATTAAGAGAATGTCATCCACGTACAAGATAAAGAATATCACAACTAGACCATTTGCCCATTTATAGATGCAGGGCTCTTCTCCATTCTTAATGAAGCCATACGTTTTGATCACCTTATCAAAATACATGTTCCAACTCTGAGAAGCTTGCTTCAATCCATAAATGGATCTCTGAAGCTTGCACATCTTGGACTCATCTGTGGATGTAAACCCCTCAGGTTGTATCATATACACCTCTTCGGTCAGCTCTCCATTCAGGAAAGCTATTTTTACATCCATCTGCCAGATCTCATAATCCAGATGGACAGCTATTGCAAGCATTATCCGAATGGATTTGAGCATTGTCACAGAGAAAAATATCTCGTCATAGTCAATACCATAACGTTGACGATATCCCTTGGCAACCAGACGGGCTTTATAGGTCTTCACTTTTCTGTCTGCGCCCCTCTTCCTTTTGAAGACCCATTTACACCCAATGAGTTTAAGTCCTTCAGGTGGGTCAACCAATGTCCATACATCATTGACCTTCATGGACTCCATTTCGAATTTCATGGCTTCAAACCATTTCTCAGAATCAGATCTCTGCATTGCATCCATATAGGTGATCGGATCCTCATCATTCTCATCGAGTTCGATGGGATCACCATCTCGGATCAAGAAATCATAATATCTGTCCGGCTGACGTGATACTCTATCGGATCATCTTAATGGTGCAGGTATATTGAGCTCCGGATCTGATCCAATCAAATCTAACTCAGGTTTAGCTATTGGTGTCGGTCTTTCTACCTATTGAACTTCATCAAGTTCAACCTTAGAGGCAATGGTTCCTTCACCAAGGAACTCCTTTTCTAAAAAGATTGCCTTAAGGCTGACGAACACCTTTTGTTCATCAGCATGGTAGAAAAAATATCTTTTCGTCTCTTTGGGGTACCCAATGAATGTGCATTTGTCAGACCTAGGTCCAAGTTTGTCTGTGACTAATCATTTGATATAGGTCGAGCACCCCCAGACCCTAAGGTGTGAAAGTGCTGGCTTACGCCCTATCTATATCTCATATGGAGTCTTAATTACAGACTTACTTGGAATCCTATTTAACAGATAACAGGTCGATTCGAGTGCATATCTCCAGAAAGATATCGGCAAGCTAGCAAAACCCATCATGGATCGGACCATGTCTAACAGAGTCTGATTCCTCCTTTCAGACACACCATTATGCTGTGGTGTTCCTGGAGGAGTCCATTGGGAGAGAATCCCATTCTCTCCTAGATATGTGAGAAACTCACTAGAAAAGTATTTCTCTCCTCGATCAGATCGAAGAGTTTTAATACTCTTCCCAGTTTATTTTTCTACTTCACTTCAAAATTGTTCGAACATTTCAAATGAATCCGACTTATGTTTCATCAGATAGACATATCCATATCTGGATAGGTCATCCGTGAAAGTTATGAAGTAGAAATATCCACCTCTAGCACTTGTGCTCATGGGCCCGCATACATTAGTATGTACTAGGCTCAAGAGCTCAGTAGCTCTCTCACCTTTTTCAGTAAAAGATAACTTGGTCATTTTATCAAGAAGACAGGACTCACAGGTTGGAAGTGATTCACAATCACTGACTTCGAGGATTCCCTCTTGAGTAAACCTATTTATTCTGTTCTTGTTTATATGACTTAGCCTACAGTGCCATAAGTAGATATCTAACACACTATCTAATCTAGAGTGCTTGCCAGTAGAATAGACTCTTATCGAGTTTGATCTTTCTGGTCTGGCCCTACACTGATGTCCCAGCTTGAACTTGCACCTTCTTCACTTTCTTTTTCTTGTTCTTCTTCCCTTTCTCAAAGGGTTGAGAACCAGAAGATGAACCTCCCACTAAGTTCACCGACTCCTTGTGGAGTTGGTGATCCTTCTCAAAGTTTTGAAGCAACCCCAGTAACGCATGGTAGTTTACTTCAGGCTTGTCATTCTATAATGAGTGAGGAATGGGAGATAAGATTTGGGCAGCGAGTTCAATATTGCATCTTTCCCAAGCTGCTCATGCAAGAGAAAGCCGAGCTTGCTCAATCATTCCATCAGCTCGATCATGTACAATACATGATCAGTGACAGAGTCACCATCCCATATTTTGGCATTGAAGATGGCACAACTAGTTTTGTGCCTCTCCATGTCATTGGGAGTGCCAAAGGCATCCTCCAACACTTGAAGCATGTCCTTTGGCTGAGCCATCTCGAATCTGTGACTAAACTCGTCGCTTATGGCAGCCAGCATGATACAGCGCACCGTGGTCTGGTCACTGAGCCACTTTTGGTAAGTGTCTCTGACTGTTCCATGTGCATTGGCAGCTGGCTCCTCAGGTGCAGGATCTATTATCACATATAGGATCCGTTCATGCTCTAGGACTATCTTCAACTTTCGGTACCAGCTATCGAAGTTGGATCCCACCAACTTATCATTGTCCAACAATGATCGGAGCAATAGGAAAGTGGCCATATTTGTACAAAGGAGAACCATAACCTAATTAGTAATTGATTTATTAAACCTAAAGATTTAGACTTTAATCAAAAGGTTTCTCCCACTATTTTATTCGAATTGGTAGCCTCTACCTCTAATTCGAGGAATTACCCTAATTCCTTAGTGGGTACTAGAATCTACTTAGACTGCACACAAGCCCAACTTTGGTTGGTCAACCCATGTACATCTAAGGGTAGGTTCATAACCAATTGTTTCTCTAAATAATTTCTAGTAATTTTAATTTTATCTCAGAAACCTAATCAGTAGGCTTTGGCCTCCACTGTAAGGATCCGGTTAGGTCCAACCATTAACATGACCATATTTGGTGCATCTAACCAATGAATGATTAAGCCCAACTTTGGTTGGCTCACCTAACCACCATTAGAGAGATCCTTCCAAGTCGTCATATGATGAGTGATAATTTTATTAGTCTACAATCACCAGGCCTTTGGGTCTGCAATGATTATTGAGTTAATGGACTCATTATCAAACACTTTAATGGGAGGCTATGACTCAGTTATCTCCATAACTTTATCATTTTAAGGATCTAATAATTTTAGAAAATTTAAATGATTTAGAGAATGAGGTCAGATGAACCAGCGTATTATGATCCTCCCACTGGCTTCACCAAGTCAGCTTAAGGGAGACCATTAAAAGGGCTAGTCTAGGAGCACCTAAATCAGTCACACTGATTTCTCTAGCTGACATGGGTCAGCTCGAATAGTCAAGTAATCCGATCAAAACATAATTTCACCAAGAGGCCAGGTAAGTTCGATCAATGGGAGGGTCGGCCAAAGCTTGTCTTAGACACCATCAGAAATGGCTAGGTAAGCGGGCTCCCAATTAAAAATCATCGGTCTGATTTACCTTAGACACCAACTGGTTTAATTAGTTTCGATTAGATCAATCTAACAGTTCATGCTAGACCGCTTAGCCAAGAATCAAGTCTATTTGGTTCTCGTTAAAGACATGGACTTGACCAACTACAACTATTGTAATTGATCTAGAAAATTCTTGACCTAATCTAAGACAACAATTGATTAGATTTAGTCAATTCTCTAATTAAGTCCATCTTTAATCTAATCATAGGTCTAACCCAATTAATAGACCTAATTTTCACTAACCCATTAACCCAATGTGTTATGGTTTGTGTCTTAGGTTCTTCAATTCACAATCCTAGAACCTAATCAAAACAACTTCTTAATTCTCAATTAAGTTTTGGGCTGAGGGTTGGGTTCGACTTTTCCAAAAATAATTTTTATATTTATAAAATAATTTTATAATATAATTCTACTAACCATATTGCATGTTTGATTCATAATCCAGATGCAAGTGAAATAAACATGAAACTACTTTAGATCTAATCTAAACAGGTTCATGTAATTGAAACAATTTCAACTTTAAATAATTTTTTTACACAAAAATTATTAACAAAGAGATTATATTTCAAATTTAAATATTTTTTAAATCTAATAAATCATAAATTTAATCTAGATCATATCTAATAAATTTACGATTAAAGACAGATCTACATGAACTAGGACAACTTTTGCACTGTAATGGGTAAACCTTACAGCAAGACAACCTTGCAGTTCGTGATTGATCTAAAATTTTAATTTTAGATTTAATAATCAGATTATAAATTAGATTTAATCTAAAAAATAATCTAAGTATGTATAAATAATCATGTAATGAAGAACCTAGGCTCTGATACTAATTGAAGGAACCAGATCTAGGATTTCAGGGTTAGATCTTGAAACTTTTTCAAGATCATACAGCAGAAGACTAAAATAAATCAAAATTTATTTTTTAAAACTAGAAAATCTCTAGATCTAAGATTTTATTACATAATTATTATATAGTATTAAATCAAAAATTAAAATATATAGAGCATGAATTACATGTTGATCATATCAACATGTTTCTATACTACATCTAATGTATGTATTAAACAATAGATCAGATCTATTACCTTGCAAGTTAGATGTTCTAACCTCACTGATTCGGGCTTAAGGATGATGTTGCAAGCTGCACACATGTCCGGCCTCTAGGAGTCATCCACACAAGCCCACGAATCTCGATCAGAAGTCCTGCTTCAGGAAATTAGCACAGTATGCTAGTACTGCACTGATCCTTCTTTGATGGTTGATCAGGTACCTCTTTCTTCTTGATTTGGGCTCTTTCAAAGATGAGAAGTAGAAGGAGGAGTTTCAGATCTGAGACACTCTCAGAAAACTCAAGATGGAGGAAGGAAAGAGATAAAAACAAACAACCCTAGAAGAAGACCCTCTTCTTCTTCTCATTTCTCTCTCTAAACACCCTATCTTGTGTCTATTATATCTCCAAAATCCAATGGTCTTTGACTCTAGTTTTTGGATGGACCAAAGATATCTCAAATCTCTATCTTCTTAAAAATTTTTATGAAAAAACTCATTTTATAGAGAGAGATATGATAGAGTCCTTATCTAGGTCAAATACCTAGTCAAGACTTATCCAAACATGGCAAGATAAGGGGCGCCCAACTCTTGAGCACCTCCTCCTTATTTTCATACATAGATTATTAGAAAAGGGTGCACAATGTGTACCCTAAAAGTCATAAAAATTTCAAAAAAAATTTGGATAAATTCGGTGCAAAATTAAAAGAGTTTTGGATTTTTAAAACTCTATCTCATAGAATTCGAAATCCAAACTTATTCCTCTTAGATTTGATCCAAACCACCTTCCATGTAAGAAAGAAGAGAGAAAACCTTTTGTGGATGTGGGAGAGACCTGGGAGAGGGCTTTTGTCACACAAAATAAGAGGGTATTGGCATGGAATAAGAGAGAGGGCGTGGAGGGGGGCTTATGTGGCGCAAGGTGGAATCCTAGTCTTACTAGGATTCTATCTTATGACTTGTTTTAATTTGGTTTCTCAAATCAAATCAAACCAAAATTAGATTAACCCAATTAAAATAGGTCTTAACCCAATTAAGAATCTAATTTAATCAGATTAAATTAGATTTAAGTTAGATTTAATTTTTTAATCAAATTAGAATTAGGTTGACCCAAGTCCTAATTGAACTAGGATTAGTTTTTTCCTTACACTTGGCTTATCCAATAAACCAATTGAACTTGATTCAATCAAGCCCAAACTAAATTTAATTAAATCATATTTAATTATATTTAATCTTAGCCCATTGGCTTAATCAAATTAAGCCAATTAGTAATCAAATTGCTAATCGATCCTCCTGCAACACTTGCACTAGGTTAAATGTCAATCGTATTGATCATTTAACCCTAGAATGATTCTTAATCGTTGATCAACCATCCGATCAGATTATGAACTCTAATGTGTGTGATCTCATAGGTCTGAACCTAAGTCGGTAGCACAAAAATAAATTTTTGTACCAATCGAAGTGACCATCTAGCAATGATACCCGACAATCGGATAGGTCGAATGTGTAGAACAACATCCTTAGAACCCATGCGGATATAGTTTTCATATAATTCATCTCCTTGATCAAAATGATCATAGGATATCTCAGAGTTCAACTGTCAACTCTGATCAGGTTGTCCACATTGTATTTCAAAATATCAAATTCATCTGATGGATTACCTTGGTCAAGATTTTGTTAAATTGAAATACAGCGACTCATTTTTTTCCAACTCTTAGAGTGGTCAATCCCATCTCGATCACACTCTGACTTTGCAAGTACTTGACTGTGTCTAGAAGCCTTCCATCCCTGAATTAAAAATTTAGTTAGTCCAGTACCAAAGCACAGTGAGTTGCTTGCATGTCACTGAGGCGATCTCAGGTCTAAGGGACACTTATACCTATATCCCATTAGAGACATTCTCGACAGCAGAATACTCTGAAGTTGGTCACATTTAATGATAATGTACCTTTACATCTCACTTGTTTGCCATACCAGTGTCTCCACACTCCTTGGTTAAGAAGACAACCAATCCATATGGCCTACAACGACCTATGCTTGATAGAAGCTGTCGTCCTTATTAACAACCTATCATTTGGTCATGAACAGTTTTAAAAACTAATCGATAAATTCTTTCTTTATCAAATTTAAATAGTCCTAAGGACTTCATCATAACAATGGAGTTTATTAGAAGATGAAGACTTATGATGAAAATATCAAAAATATATTTTATTTATTAACAAATCAGTTACAATATTTGGTTGCTCAACCGTCAACAGCTTGACGATTGACTTTTGAGACATATTTTCCAACAGGGTTGGCCGACCAAAATCGAACTTGTGTGTAGTCTATGTGGATTCTAGTACCTACTAGAAAATTAAAGTAATTTTTTGAATTGGAGATAGAGGCTATCAATTTGAATAAAATAGTGGGAGAATCTTGAGACTAAAGTTCAAGTCTCTAGGCTTAAAATAATTCATATACATTAGGTCATTGTTCTCTTTTCTCAAAATAAGGCTAAACCTTAATTGCTTCAATCGCTGTTAGACAGTGATGACTTATGGGATCCAACTTCGTTTATTAGTATCGAAAGTTGAATTTGATTCAGCAGTACGAATGGGTTCGTATTGGAGCTTCTTAGTTCAGTCAAAATAATTAGTCCAAAATTGATCGAAATCAGGCAAAAGCACAGGATCATAGGAAGAAGAATTGTCTTGCTTTCCTTGACCATAATATGCTGAACAAGAGAAAGGAGCAAGGGTTGCTCATCAAGGATGCTATATGATAACACCTTAAAGTTTCTCTATGTAATTCCACTACCTAGGTATTAGATATCGATAGTTTTATACAATTTATTGCTAGGACTACAAGTAAGTGGAATATTTGAAAATGATGAGAAATTCTTGAATGTTAGGGATGGAAGTCTTATTCCAATCCTAACTTTAGAAATTATAGAGTTTATTTTCAAATATTATCATTTAAAGTAATTATTACTATTGTCCATTGTTTGTAATCTTTGTTGACCTTTTGGCTAAAGATGATCATTATTCATAAAGGAAGATTATTGTGGTATTATTATGAATAATGTTACAATAATACATGGACAATAAGAAAATGATATTTACACAGCCTGTTAAGTGTAATGTACACACCCAAGTTAGATAATATCATGAATGTCTATCTTTGGCATATAGGCTTAGTCATCTTGACAAGAACAGGATAAATGGGTTAGCTTGAGAGGAAAACCTCGACATCAATGATTGTGAATCATTGATAGCCTGTGAGTCTTATCTTGTTAGAAAGATGACAAAGTCATCTTTTAATGGAAAAGTTGAAGGAGCTGATAAAGTTCTAAGTCTCATATATAGTGATGTATGTAGACCTGTGAACTTAAGTACCAGAGGAAGATATTAATATTTCATTACAGATGATCTATCTGGGCATGGGTGTGTCTGGCCAAATCATTTGAAATGTTCAAATGATTCAAACGATGAAAAGGATGACATATCTAGGAGAGAATTGGATTCTCTCTCAGTAGATTCTTTTTTAGAACACAGTGTATCTGAAAGAAGAAGTTGAACTTTGTTAGACATGATTCAATCCACGATAGGATTCACTAATCTGTCTATTTCAGGATTGTGCTCTTGTGTGATTACTTGTTTTACTCTGAAAATATACTGAGTAAGTCTGTTGTGCAGATTCCATATAAGATATGAATCAGGCATAGACCTGACTCTCTCACCTTTGGGTTTGGAGTTAATCAGCCTATGTCAAAGGTTTGCATACAGATAAACTTGGATCATGGTCCAATAGGTGTTTAAGGGTTACTAATTCTATCATGCTAAAGAACATAAGATGCTCATCAGTAGTAGGGCATTCTTTTTGGAAAGGAGTTCCTTAGAGAAGGAACTGATGCCTATCAAGTTGAACTTGAAAGTTTGACTGGTAGAAAATGAACCGACATAATCTAGTAAACCTACAGAACCGGATTTGATTAGATCAAACTCGGAGCCCATTAAAGTAAACGCAATGCAGTGGTCTAACTCTGAGAAGTGGCTTGGAGCCATTAAATCCAAATTGAAGTCCATGAAAATCAATAGTGTATGGACACTAGATGATTCACCTGAAGGAATAAAACCCATTGGGTATGAATGGATTTTTCAAAAGGGTCAGAGTAGCACAGACGGGAAGGTGGAGACCTATAAAGCTCGTTTCGCTATTATCCCAGAGTTAGAACATACATTTTGAACATATGTCTTTGTTATGAATAAAGAGGAACCCTGCATTTATAAGTGGGCAAAATGTTCTGTAGTGTTATTCCTTGTGTTGTCTGTGGATGAAATTTTCTAAATCGGGAATGGCATTCCAGCATTACAAAGAATAAAGGTTTGGGTGTCATCTAATTTCTCCATGTTCAAGATTAGATATGGTATGCTCACTAATGATAGTAAGCAAATACTAGCCTGATCTAAGTAAAAACCACTGGAAGATTGTATAGATTATCCTTAAGTATTTGGAAAATACTAAGATCCAATGACTCAAATATAGAAATACTGACTTTAAACATGTGGATGTTTTGATTTTAGTCACATCAAGATGACAATAAGAAAGTATCGGATCATACCCTAATTGTAGGAGCAATCTGCTGGAAAGGTTCTAAGCAGGATACTTTAGTCTACTTAGTTAGTGATGTAGAGTACATCGTAGCATATGATGCTGTCATGTAAGCTGTGTAATTGCTGAGCTTCATTAACAGGTTTGGAGTGGCACCCTCCATCGATGGTCCAGTCCTATCGTAGCACTGGAGCCATAAATCTGGCTAAAGAATCGAAGGACCAGCATACTCTGTATTACTATCACTTTTGATTTTAGATCAGAGTGATATCGATCTTTGAAAGATCGATGAAAAAGGAGAACTTGACCGACCCATTTGCTGAGGCTTCGAAACTAAGAAGTTCTATGAACTCAAGTGGAAGATAGGATATTTGATATCGTTCTGATTGACTTTAGTACAAGTGGGAGTTGTTGACAAATGTGTCCTAAAGCCTATCATCTAAGTGGTAGATGATTGGAATTAATATATGAATTATCTAATAATAATAGTTATTTGGCAAGTTCATCATAAAAGTTCTATCTTTCTTAAATGAACTCCTAAATTATGATGAAGTCCTTAGAACCACAATCAATCGATAAAAGAAGATTTATCAGATGGTTCTTAAATTATTCATGACCAAATGATAAGTTATTAACAAGGACGATAACTTATCAAGTGTAGGTCGCTGTATGCCATATGCGTTGGTTGTCCTCGTAATCAAGTGGTGTGGAGACACTGGTATGGCATCCAGATGAGATGTAGGAGTACATCTGCATTGAACGTGACCAATATAATACTCTACTATCAAGAATAGTTAGCTAAGACCAGTGGGTATAAGTGTCCCTCCGACCTGAGATCACCACGATGACTTGCAAGCAACTCACTATGCTTTGGTGCCGGACTGCCTGTATTTTTAATATAGGTTTGAAAGATTTTTGAGTACAGTCAATTACTTGTAAAGTCGGTGTGTGAGTCAAGATGGGATTAACCACTCTTGATTAACTTCAGGAAGAGAATGTCTCCCTATGTTTCAATTTAGCAAAACTTAGACCTGGGTAATCCTCGTGAGGAGTCACGGAATTTGTAAAATTTTGAGACACAATAGAAATGACTTGTATGAGTGATTGATAGCATACTCGAAGTCATCTTGAGTATTATTGGTCAAAAGGATGAATTATACGGTAACCATGGGTCAGGATTTTTAGAATATTGCTTTGCATACATTCGACCTTCTGGACGTCGGGAACCATTGCTAGATGGTTACTTCGACTGGTATAAAAATTGGTTCCTGTACTATCAGTTTAGGTTCAAATCTATGGGGTCACACACATAAGAGGTTGTAACCTAATCAGATGGTTAATCGATGATTGAGAATCATGCTAAGGCTAAACAATCAATGTGACTGATGTTTGACCTAATGCAAGTATTGCAGGAGGATCATTAGCAATTGGATTACTAATTGGCTTAATCTGATTGAGCAATTAGACTGAGATCAAGTCTAATTGAATATGATTCAATTAGAATTAGTTTAGATTTAATTAGATTAAGTCTAATTAATTTATTGGATAAGCCAGTTGCAAGGGAGAACAAGTCCCTGTTTGACAGGACTTGTATGCACCTAATTCCTAATTAAGTTAGGATTTAAATTAAATATGATTTAATCTGATTTAATTAGACTCCTAGTTGGACTAGGATCATCATTAATTAGGTTACAATTAATTTAAATTGGGTTCAAAGTATTTGACCTAATCTAAATAAGAATCCTAGTTAGACTAGGATTCCATCTTCTCTTGCGCCACCTAAGAAAATCAAAGTCCATGCCCTTTAATTAATTTTAGATAATTCTTTTATGATTTTTATATCTAAGGAAAGTAATCTCACATCACTTATTTTAAAGATTTGAATCAGATTTGATCTACTTCAATATGAAAATTAATTTGGTTCATTGTGGAAAGTGGTTTAACCTATTTCTCTTTTTGAAAGAGTCTCTCTTCACAAGGACTCTTCCCTCCCTCTCTTGTGCCAACTTCTCCCATGTTTATCCTCCTTTTTGTTGCCCCTTTTGTGGTTATTTTCATGCTATCCATGAAATAAATGAGATAGGGGGCATCCAAGAGTTGGATGCCCCAAGGACTCCTTGTTAGACTAGGTCTTATGACCTAGTCTGCCATATAAAAGGAGGCCGCCCCATATGCCATGATATAAGAGTCAAAAATTCATGAAAAATTGAAAAAAAGACTAGAGGAGAACGAAGAAGACCTGGGAGGTTTGAGGCACCAAAATCTATGGAGGAGAGTCCTTTAACAAGAGATCAAAAGTTGATGTCTTGTAGAGAAGAAAGGTAAGAGAGAAGATTGTCTTCTCTTATTGATTTTCTTTCTTATTTTTTTTTCTCTTTGTTTTTATATTTTTATGTGATAAAAATATGAGAGAGAAAGAAGGATTACATGGGTGGTTTGAGGTGCCAAAATTCTTGGAGGAAATTCATCAATCAAGAGATCAAAGGTTGATGTCTTCTAGAGAGAAAAGTAAGAGAGAAGATTATCTTCTCTTATTGTTTTTCCTTTCATATTAATATCTCTTTGTTTTATTTTTTTTTATATGATAAAAAATCTGAAAGAGAAAGAGGGATGGCATGGTGAATTTATGCTCCAAAGAGTTGGAGCATGGTGATCTTATTTTGGACATGATATGATCATATTCTGATGGAAGAAGAAGAAGAAAAGAAGGTCTTTTCTTAAGGTTTCTTTTAGAACCCTTCTTCTCCATAAATCATGAGATTTTTCTATGAGAAAAATCAGATATCATAAGATCTAGAAACTAAAAAATTATCAAGAGAAGAAGGTCTTCTCATATCCTAGCATAGAGATATTTTCAGGATATCAATTGTTGATGTACTGAAGGAGAAGATCTATCTTCTCTTAGGACCCTTTTCTATTAAATATTAATTTTGATTTTAGGGAGGTCAAAAGATTTGACTTCTCCTTTATTCCTCCTTATATTCTTCATCTCTTGAAATATCCAAAAGATCCAAAGAATATTTTTTAGATTAACCATCCGGAGGGATCTACAAGAAGCTAGCACTTCGAGTGGATCTTCGTTCGATGAACATCTGATTTTGTTGCAGCCTCGTGTGGATCACCTATAGAGGCCAGACGCATGTGCGGCTTCAAAGATAATAAAGAAAATCAATCATGAAGTTCTCAACCCGCATGAAGGTAAAAGATCTGATCTCTTCTTTTATCTAGATATAATCTAAGTTTTAGATCTGAAACTGTTTCAGATCTAGGGTATTGATTTGATCAATATCAAATCTTTTATTTTCTGATTTATAAATATAATATGACATGTTATAGGTCATAATTGTAAGGTTTAGTAATTTGATTACATGTATTTGTAGATTAAATTATTTAATTTACATGTTTCGCTGCGTTATATTTCAAAAAAAAATTGAAACTCATGCATGAAACCCTGTACCTTTCCCAACAGCTTCTACCTCAAAAGTTCCGCACATCTCATCAGTTGAAGAGCCTTTTTACATTCTTGGCCATAAGAAAGATAGATGTACTCCCTTCACCCAACTAAAGTTGGACTCGAGAGTAGGGGGCATGTGTTGAAAAAATTCTGCATGGGCCAATTATATGAAAAGGCCTAGGACCTAAGATGTCCGTACTTAACGGGCCCATCAATTGAAGCCTTCACCAACTCAAGGTCGATTACAACTTTCACCAAGTTAGTCCTAATCGGTGCTTTACTTTCTGAGCATATGAGAGTCCATCAATAGCTACACAATGATCCCTACATATTACTGCTGACGATCCCTCGTTGGCTGACCAATTATGCATCATTGAATAAATCCTGATGATGGCACTGGACGATCGACCGCTAATCATCACCGACCAACTCTCATCTCGATAATCTTCAGTTGGTAATTTTATTCAAAATATAACATCCACCAGGCAACAACTGTCATGGGACTAATAAGGCAACCACAACTGCCACATCTCAAAAATTTTGAGCGATAATCTCGTTCCCCACAATTCACATCTTGATCATGCGGGATCGCGCCAACCACTTGCCAACTGAAGCTCCAACTCTCCACTACAAAAGAGACTCAAAGAGAACTCCTGTAAAGGTTCACCATTATCTACTTCTCATATTCTTCTTTCTGTTGAACGAAAGTTCTGACTTAAGTATTGGAGGATTCTCACCAAAATTATTTTTGATTAGGACTTTTGTGCAGGTCACACCCCTAAGAGGCCAGCCTTGCCATCGACTCCAGCTTTCCAGTGCCAAACGAATTCTCGCATCAACAAAAGATATAAAAAAGAAATCTCACGAATGACATTCGAAAGGATACTAGTTCGTCAGTGACATCTTCCCATACTATAATGTTAGATGTGTGCCCTAGATGCCAGATTGACTGACACATTCCTGTACAAATGTAAGGGCAAATTTATAATTTTGACTATAAATGAATAAAAAGGTTATTCTACTATCACATTGTGTATGTTATGTCTGTGATACATCCTTTGAGTTAGTAGGAATATTAATTTATATTTTCAAGAGTTGAAAATTTAAGGCATGAATTTACATAACTAACTTATAAACAGCTCCTGACCATAGGATCATCACGAGGATGGTGATCGATCCGGAAGGTTGGTGTACGATCGCTTTCTTAGGATAGATGTGTCTTGAGTCTACGGTGTGGAGACACCGAGTGAGAGTACAGGTATTCATTGAGGATGAGAGCACTGAGCGTGACCACCTCGAACAGTCATAAGGAAGTCTACCTTCTCGTCGATGATTAGCTCGATGCTGTAGCTGTGTCTAGTTTTTTGACCTGAGATACATCGACAGTTCATCTTGAGTGTGTTATAATTTGACTACACTATAACTCGATCTCTTAGTCATTCGAAACCCTGAGGTGTATGTTGGCTGTAGCATATTCATTGTAGGAACCAGATCGCACCAAGAAGGGATCTATCAATCTCGGTAGATGAGAGGAGTAGTCTTATGATGATCGAAAGATCGAGTCTTTAAGCCCATGGCCATGGTAGAGTGAAATAATAGAAAAAAATTTTCCATTAAGGTTTCACATCGAACTTGGATCGATCGATTGATTCATATGACTGATGTTGGATTTGACGAGTTCACCTTAACCCTAATTCAGTCGGGACTCATGATAGAGGAACTCAATCACATAGGTAGCTGCACCAAGAGGTTCATCTTTATTTCTGATGGGTTACCACCATATACTGCTAGGTGTCACTGGTGGATTTTGAGAGCAATTAGAATGATCTTGATGATCGATCATTCTAATTGTCTGAATCAGAAGAGTTCTGATCCATCAAAAGGAGTTTCGATGATGTCGATGATGAGATCATGATATATCTCATTACCATACGAAAATGAACCTAATTGGGTCACACAAACAAGAGTTAGAGTCTGGATGTCATCAATTGAGCTAGCCCAGTTTGATTGATTTGGATTAGATCCAATTAGGTTCAAAGAAATCGTGCTAGCACACGATTGAGTTTAACTTTCTCCTCGTGTAATCTTTTCTATCTCGACTGAGCCAAATGTGATTTGACTCATTCAGAGAATCTTGAGAAGATTTCTCTCAGTCTGACTAGAGCCAGTCCAGCTCAAAAAAATTTTTTCTTAATTCATGAGATGAATTTAAGACAACACCTGCTAATTCCTGTCACCTGCCATTTTCATTTTAGGACATTGGTCAAACATTGACCCATGGACCTTGGACTGAAGGCCACTTGGCAAGAGGTCATTGGAGAGTTTTTGTGGAGTGTCCACCAACTAATTTTACCCTCAAAGTGAGTGCCATAATCAGATATGACGTGCGTTCCAAGTGGATAAGGATAGAGTCCCATGAGATGAGGACTCTATGCCTTGATCGACTCAAACTGTTGGGCGCCAATCTCACTGTGTTTATCCAGTGTTGGCGCCAATAGTAGGAGGGTTTGGTGGGGTTCTTATTTGATATGATCAGATGATATCACTCCACCAACTAAAATTTTTTCAAAATTAATTGGAATTTTTTGATGGATCGAATGATGTGGCACTGCATGGCGCAGCAGGGTCTATTTAAACCCTGTCTGCGCCTAGGGTTTAAAAAAATCTGCTCAATACCCAGCAAAAATATGAAACCCCTCCATGTCTCCATGCCCCCTCTACTCCTCTCCCTCTCCTCTTCACATCCAAGAGGTTGGGCATCCATCTGGTGCTTGTCCAAGGTGTGGTGGCTCCCTGATCAGAAAGCTGCAGGGATTTGTCGAGAAGCTGCTACTCCAGCTTCAGAAGATCTTTTGAAGATCTTGCAGATCAGATCTTGATCTGATTTTTGGAGCAAAGATTTGTGAGGAGAAGACAATCCAGATCCTACTCAAGTAGATATCGGTAGAGGCCAGGCAACTGCATGGCTATTTTAGAACCTCGGGCATTGCTGTGATCATCTACAGGGTAATCTAGTTACCCTAGAGGTATTCCTCTAATCCTCAAGTTTTAGATTTAATTTTAGATTAAATATCAGATAATAAGAATCAGATCTAATAGACTTTAGATCTAAAATAAAGTAGGATAATTTTTTTTAAAAAAATATTCCATCCCAGATCTCATTAGATCTGGAAGATCCTACAAGAAAAAAGTCGATTTTTTCTTCAACTGGTATCAGAGCCAGGTTGATGGCTCTATTTCAGATCTAATTTAGATCTAATTTTTATTTTTATTTATCTGATATTAATGGATTTTAAATATTATATTAGATGTAATAGAATCTGAAATCAAAAAAAATTAAAATTAAATCTAAGTAGATCTAACATGTATGAGATGCATGACTAGACTAGGAGTAGTTTGATCTATGAATAGTCTTATAGTTTTATATTTTAATATGATTAAAATATAAATTAGATCTAATTTATTCTTTATTTTTTTAATATTATAAATATTATATTCATATCAAAAAATAGAAAATAAAATTTTAATTAATACATAAGATTGATCTGTTGCATGCCTAGACTAATTGTAGAATTATTCTAGTAACTATCTAGAATAGATTTTATATTGAATAGTTCAATTTAAATCTTATTTTTTAGATATTATATGTGATGTATCAGATCTGAAAGCATGCTAATTAGATCAGATTTTAATATATGAGATGTATGCAAAGCATGTATAAGTTAGATCTGAAATTATATATGTGATATGTAACTTAGATCTAACTAGTTTTATAGTTAAATTAATATTTTTAATTAAGATGTTCCTCATGGCCGTCCGGTCATAAGAATAAAGTAGGATTTAAGACCCTCTCCTCCCATTCAATAGGGTGTTCTTATGGTGTGTAGGGGTGCTGCGTGTTCATCCTTAATCAGAAATCAAAATTTACTTTTCTGCAAAACTCTAGATCCTGAAACCCTAGGATTTATTTTATATGTTTTGTTTATGAACTCAAGACTTAATTAATGAATTAAGCTTATAAAATTAAATTAGATCTAAAATTGAGAATTTCAGATTTAAGCCATTTTCATAAAATTGGGTTCGGGCTTGGGTAGCTCAATTAGGTCTAGCGGTTGATCAAACCGAATTAAAAGTTGGTTAGGTGGGATCATGAAAGCTAATAATTGATCAGCCTAATAGGATTAAGTCTAGATCAAGGTCGAATCATATTTAGATGTGACTCGATCAAGTTAAGACCTAATTTGGCTCAGTGGTTAGAGCCTGGATTGTAGACTAACCCAATTAGTTCTGGTTCGATAATTTGGTGTCTAAGATAAGTTGGGCAGATGCGACCGACTGATTTTTAATTGGGAGCTACTCGACTCGAATACGTTCTTGTCAAGTTAATGGCATATCTCTTCCATCGATCTCACTTATCTGGTCATATGTGTCGACTCAGTTCTGATTTGAGGTGGCTAACAATTCGAGCTAACCCATATCATTAGGTTAGTCATAATTGTTATGACTATGTCAAGTTAAGTTTAATGAGACCTAAATCAAATCTTTCTAAGAAAACATTAAGTCTAAGGTCTTCCACCATTATGGATGTGCGGGCCCTTCCTGGGATTGATTGTTCTCAGCTGGTTACAGTGGCTCAGTTGCATCGAGAAGATGCAACCATGTCCATTAGGCATTGGATGCTACGGATTAGAGGATGGGTTGTGCTCAATATTTCAGATACGGTGAGAGACCCAATCAGGAATCTAATTCGTGTAAATGGTGGGTCTGACTTAACTAAGAATTGGAATAATATTTCGGGCACGGTGAGCTTCATGAATTAGAGACCAAGTTTTGGGTGCACCATGATTAGAGAATCATTGGACAAGAGTTGTCCACTCATCAGTTGACCCATCACCAATAACTGTTAGGTGAGGTGGTGAGCCAGTCGGTGAGACCGCACCACCCACTAGAAATCACTAATCATGGAGATTTTCACATCTCTACCTAGGGAGTGTAGGCATCTGAGAAAATAGTGGGAGCCTAATTTGTTTAAAAATAAAACTTCTAAATAAATTGGTTAAGTCTGATTACAAAATCTAACTAGAAACTTTTGACTCTCTACAGAAAATATGTTTGCGTCCAACCCCCTGACCAAAATACTAGACACCCACAGATTGACTAGATCTAATTTGAAGGACTGGTTGAGAAACTATAGAATTATTCTGGATTTCAAGAAACTGACTCATGTCTTGGACCAGGACCCACCTGCCATACCAGTACGTCCGACTGCTGAACAGAGAGTGTCTCTGAAAAAGTGAACGGATGATGATAACAAAGTCAGATACTAAATGTTGGGTGCCATGTCTGATGACTTGCAGTGCCAGTATAAGAATATTATGAGTACCCACTAAATGTTGGCTCACCTACAAGAGTTGTTTGGTGAACAAAGTCGCACAGCCAAGTATCAAGTCTGCCAAAGACTTTTTAAGGCTAAAATGCATGATGGGTAGTCAGTCCAAGATCATTGTTTGTCAATGATCAAGGACATTGAGGAGCTTGAGAAGCTCGATGTTATCTTAGACAAGAATTTTCAGATTGATGTGATCCTTCAGTCCTTGTCTGATGCATATGATCAGTTCATCATGAACTTCCATATGCATAAGATGCAGTGTACCTTGGCTGAGTTAATGAACATGTTGGTTACGGTTGAGCTTTCTTTGAAGGGTTCAAAAGGCTCAGTCCTTACTGTGGAACAGACTTCTTTCAAGAGAAAATCTTTTGAAAGAAGAAGTCTGAGAAGAAGAAGAAGGTGGATGGGAAGAAGAAGAAGATGAAACCAAAGAAGAAGGCTGCTGAAAAGGAAAAATATTTCCACTGTAATTCAGATGGCTATTGGAAGCAGAACTGTCCTCAGTGCCTGGCCACCCTGAAGAACAAGAAGGATGATCCTTCTAGAGGAATGCTTGTTGTAGAATCTAATCTTATGGTTTCCTCTGCATCCAGTTGGGTACTTGACTCTGGTTCTAGTGCTCATTTGTGTACTTCTATGCAAGATCTTGAGGAGAGCAGGATGCTGAGGGATGGGGATATGATCCTACGCATCGGGAACGAAGCAAGAGTTGCTGCTGTGGCCATGGGAATCTATCCTCTGCGATTACCGTTAGGATTAGATTTAGTTCTTAGAGACTATTATTATGTGCCTGCAGCAAGCAAGAATTTGATTTCTGTTTCATGTTTAGCACAAGAAGGCTATGTGATTAGCTTTCATAAGAATCATTGTAACATATTTTATGAAAATAATAAAGTTGCAAATAGTTTTCTTATTAATGGTCTCTATCAACTACATATTGATGTATCTGTATTTAATATCGAGAAAAATATGAATGTCACAGAAATTAAAAGGCCTAGAGATAGTCTAAATGATAGGTATCTGTGGCACCTAAGGTTAGATCATATAGCGAAAGACAGGGTTAACAAATTGGAAAAATTTGGGCTATTGAGTCTGTTGACTTTCGAGTCATATCCAGTTTGTGAATCATGCCTTCAAGGCAAAATGATCAAGCTTCCTTTTGTGGGACATGGGGAAAGGACCACAGATCTACTTGCCCTAGTACATACGGATGTCTGCGGCCCATTTGATGTATCGGCTAGAAGTAACTATGTCTACTTCATTACCTTTACCGATGATATGTCTAGGTACAGGTATGTGTTTCTAATGAAACATAAGTTTGAAGCCTTTGAAAAGTTTAAAGAATTCAGGCATGAGGTAGAAAAACAAACAGAAAAGCCCATTAAGATTCTTCGATCAGATCGAGGAGGTGAATACCTTAGTCAAAAATTTCTAAACTGTCTTAAGAACAATGGTATAGTCTCTCAATGGACTCCACCTGGAATGCCACAACTCAATGGAGTTTCAGAATGGAGAAATCGGACCCTATTAGACATGGTCCGTTCCATGATGAGCTTCACGGACCTCCCTGAGTTTCTTTGGGGACATTGTCTCATGACAGTAATAGATATATTAAATAGGATTTCTTCTAAAATCATTCCTACCACACCGTATGAGATATGGCATGGTAAGAAACTAACTCTGAGTCATCTCAAAATTTGGGGTTGTCTGGCTCATGTCAAGAGACAGCAGGTGGATAAGTTAGAGTTCAGATCTTTTAGAGCTCGGTTCATAGGATATCCTAAAGAGTCATTAGAATACTATTTTTATATTTTGAAAGACCACAATGTGATTGTGAATCGACATGCTATTTTTCTTGAAAAATAGTTTATTCAAGATAGTGGCATCGAAAGAATAATTAAGCTCAAGGAGAATATCTCTCAAGAGCAACAAGCTAAAGAACCTGAGGAACCCAATCAATTAGAACCAGTCCTAACACAACCTCTTCCACCTCGTAGATCGATTAGGATTTTTTGTCCTCCTAAAAGGTACTTAGGTACCATACAAGAGGATGTAGAGGAAATGTTCCTCATGAAAAATGGGGCTCATGGTGATGACCCTAAGACTTATGACGAGGCGATATCAGATATTGACTCTGAGAAATGATTAGAGGCAATGAGATCAGAAATTGACTCGATGCACTCAAATCAAGTCTGGACCTTTGTAGATCCACCTGAAGGTATTGTACCTATTAGGTATAAATGAATCTTCAAGACAAAGATAGGTACAGATGAAAATATGGAGACATTTAAGGCTAGGCTCATAGCGAAATGTTATAATCAGTGCGAAGGCATTGACTATCAGGATACCTTTTCGTCCATAGCCATGCTAAAATCCATCCACACATTGCTTGCTGTTGCAGCCTATTTCGATTATGAAATATGACAGATGGACGTGAAAATGGCATTCTTAAATGGATATCTTGAGGAAGATATCTATATAGAACAACCACTTGGTTTCACATCCAGAGATGATGATCACAAGGTCTGCAAGCTGCAAAAGTTTCATTTATGGACTTAAGCAAGCATCTCGGAGCTGGAATACTCGTTTCAATAATGTGATCAAAATATTTGGTTTCATCAAGAACGAGGAGGAACCATGTGTGTTCAAGAAGGTCAGTGGGAGCGCAGTTGTCTTCCTTGTACTGTACGTAGATGATATTCTCCTGATTGAGAATAATATTTTCATGTTGATCTCAATCAAAATATGGTTGTCTAAGGAGTTCTCTATGAAAGATCTAGGAGAGGCATCCTTTATACTGAGTATTAAGGTCTATAGAGATAGACCAAATAGGATGCTGGGACTCTCACAGAAGATGTACATAGAGGAGGTGCTAAAAAGGTTTAGCATGGAAAACTCCAAAAGAGGTTTAGTACCTTTTAGACATGGCATTCATCTCTCCAAGAAGATGTGCCCTAGCACACCTGAGGAGATTGAACACATGAGCAAGATCCCTTATGCTTCGACAATAGGAAGCCTCATATATGCCATGATATGTACACGACTTGATATAGCCCATACTATGAGTGTCACAAGCAGATATCAGTCGAATCTAGATGAAGAGCATTGGACTTCTGTGAAATATATCCTTAAGTACTTGAGAAGAACTAAGGATATATTTTTAGTCTTTGAGAATGGAGAACTCTAGGTTCAGGGATTTACAGATTCAGACTTTATGTCTGATATAGATGATCGAAATTCGACATCTGGGAGTCTGTTCATTTGCAATGGTGGTGCAGTTAGCTGGAAGAGTTCCAAGCAGATGGTGATTGCTGATTTCACCATGGAGGCAGAGTATATTGCTGCATCGGAAGCTACGAAGGAGGCATTCTGGTATAAGAAGTTTGCCGCAGAGCTTGGAGTGATGTCATCGGATGCCATTCCTTTTTACTGTGACAATAATGGCACCATAGCCCTAGCTAAGAAGTCAAGGTCTCACCAGAAGTCCAAGCATATCGAGCGGCGATTCCATCTGATCTGTGATTACCTCGAAAAGGGTTATGTCGAGGTTAAGAGAGTCGACTCCACAGACAATGTGGTAGATCCACTGACAAAGCCATTAGGCCAGCAGAAGATTGAAGCCCACCTTGAGAAGATAAGACTTAGATATGTAGCCAATTGGTATTAGGTCAAGTGAGAGTTTGTTAGATGTGTGCCCTAGATGCCAGATTGGCTGACACATTCTTATACAAATGTAAGGGCAAATTTATAATTTTGATTATAAATGAATAAAAGAGTTATTCTACTATCACATTGTGTATATTATGTCTGTGATACATCCTTTGAGTTAGTAGGAATGTTAATTCATATTTTCAAGAGTTGAAAATTTAAGGCATGAATTTACATAACTCATAAACAGCTCTTGACCATAGGATCATCACGAGGATGGTGATCGATCCGGAAGGTTGGTGTACGATCGCTTCTTTAGGATAGATGTGTCTTGAGTCTACGGTGTGGAGACACCGAACGAGAGTACAGGTATTTGTTGAGAATGAGAGTACTGAGCTTAAGGAAGTCTTTTGAA